>NW_027493705.1:0-73264 GCF_021521415.1 Bidens hawaiensis | reverse complement strand
TACCCTAGCTAGCTTACCCTAACTTGATTTCATATTTTACTATGAAATCAAGAATTGTAAGTCAAAGGCAGATTAATTAGGGTTTGGAGGGTGTGGACTTGGACTGATCATCTTCATTGATATCTGTGGTGTTGAGTGGAAATAGTTGTAGGGTTTTGGGTGGCACCCTTGTGGTATTTGGAATTGTACCATGATGATCCATCAGCATCATTGTCATGAGTGGGCAATCACACATGAGTTTGCAGGTCTGATCAGATGGGAGATCCACATTCCAGTTGTTGATTATTGGTTGGCATTTTGATACATCTTCTCCAACTCCAACCTATTCACATGTTACAATAAAATTATCAAGGAAATTTAATAAGAACATTTTAATTGTAGTCTTTAAATGACCATAAACAGGTATTTCATATTATACAATCTATTACAATTGTTGATAGATAATTAAATGCTTCCAAATATTCCATATGATCTAAAGCATTGAGCTTTTTTAACAATAATTTACCAAGGAATTTTCTTTTATTAACAAGGATTAATAAAGTTTCATGATTTCTTTGTTTTCTTTCTTATGCAATCATATTCCTTCAACTCTTTTTTAAAGATTACAACTTTATATATAAAGATAAGAAGTATATATTTCCCTTGGTACCAAAAAATATAATACATAAGAGAGTGATCCAATTTAACTTTGAAATCAAGAAACCCTAAAAATTTCTGATAAAGTTTTTATACTTATTCACACACACATACACATCTTACAAAATTTAGCCACCTTACAAAAGTTTATACTTATTTAGCCACCTTACAAATAAAATATATTAATCAAGAACCCCAGAAAGTGTAGCCCACCTTACAAAATTTGAAAGAAGTTTTATGTGTAATGCACAAAAATGAAAGAAGAATTGTGATAAGTAGTTTAAGTACTATAGTAATTAGTTATTTAAGATGGCAAAAAATACATAATAAAAGTCTATATATTATATAGCTGCAAGTGTAATTACTTGATAATTTACAAACTAAGCCATTTTAAAAAGAAAATATTTGTAAGAAAATCAGAAGTTGAATAAATTAATACCGGATGAAGAGGAAGAAATGGATGATCATGAGTAGGATAAAGGTGATGTTGCTGATACAAAGCCATTAATTTCTTTCGAAGTTTTTGACGGTCACGAGCTTTATGATTTTGAAACCAATAGAAGACATTTTGCCTTGAATTTTGCCGTAAATTGATAACCTCGATGTGATTTGTTGATCTGAGTTGCAGTTGGTGTTTTAAGGCCACCTCTATACATTCCCTCTAACAACATCACTTGCTCCGGTGTCGGACACCACCTGCTTCCACCGCCACCCACCGCCGCTTGATGTCACTGGAACCGCGACCAATGGTGTCATGTTTTTGGTCTAATTTTTTTGTTGTTATTTTGGTTAGTGGTTTTTTGTTTGTGTGAGAGTTGAGCTATTTATAGAGGAGTTGAACTAGTGATGTGATATTTAAGTGAGTGGATGATGTTTTATTATTATGTACTTTTTGACAAATAAAGAAAAATTAAAAAATGGATGGATCTTTGATTAGATTGATGTAGCCATGCAACCATTGTTTTTAGTTTAGATTCCTGGATTTAACGGCAAGTCGTTAAAGTTGATTGTAAAGATGTTATTCTATCTTTTCTTATACCTTTAGAAAATCAACATAGATATTAATTTTGGTATGCTAACTATTTGTTTTATAAACAAGTTCAGTTTTAGAATGTATATTGTTAAAAGTAGATTAGTTAGATGATACTCGATCGATCGATGTGAGAGGCGCTAGTTATGTAATGTTGGTATATTGTGTTAGTTATGTAATTTATGATATGGAAAAAAAAAGCGTCTTATAAACACATCGGGGGGGGGGGGTCCAATTTTAACTCAAAACGGGTAAATTTACACAAAGTATAAAATTTTTGGGACGAAAACAGGTAAATTTACACTGCTGCGCAAAATAACATGGTTCGCCACTGTATGCAGTATATCATATTATGATACATAGTACTAATATTTTTTGTGTAATATGATGTATTGCATATACGTAATATATAATTATCTAATTCTTTAACGAAAAATGAGTTGTCTTATGTACGATTAGTTACTATTTATAGACGAACTATTAACGGTATCTATGTATTCTTGATTGAATTGTTTTTTCCTTAGTATTTAAATTTCTGAAAAATATTATAATATACAAAATAGTTTTAAAGTTTAGATATAATAGCAATTTAACTTATGATAATACTAACTGTTACTTAAATATAGGTATCCTATGTTGCTTCATGCAGTAAGTAAATATTATATATACATAGAAAAACTTCACATGCTAGCAGTAACTAAAGAAATTCAGAATTGAGATATGGCAAAATAATTAAAAAATGATATAACTGTATTATTTAAAAGTCAATGTCAGAATATTAAAAAAATTCAGAAAAGTTCAACACTTTGATTGATGGATCATAGTCCACTAGCAGGAGAGGTTACTGGAACCTTAATCTAGACCTTTAATTTCTTATTTCACAGTTTCAGCTGGTACATGCTAGTATGCTTACCCAGGTATACTTTTCCTAAAATAACTCTCTTTGTTCTACACATTTTCATTTGCATGTTCTGCTTCTGTACAGAATATAGCGTTTAATTAATATAATATATCGATAACATTTATTATATATACAAGTTTTTTACCCGCGCGCTACGGATATTTGGCGTTCATGTGTGTTTTGTTTAGTGGCAATTAGTACATGTTGTGACATATGAACAGTTGTGACATACTAAAGGTGATTCTCTATTTGGCTCGTCTAGTTTCTTGCTAGTCGTGGTTTTTTCTTTTTCCTTTTATATAATTATGCCTCCTTTCAAAAAAAAAAAAATAGACAGAAGCATAATGCATTTGGCGTTAAATAATATAATAAAGGTCCTAGGACAAATATTTTTACACATTTTTTTCTTAGCATGTAGCATGTTATAAGTTGCCTACTTACAAAAGATACACATATTGCAACTACTGATTAGTTTTTATAGTGGCATTAGAAAAAAAAAGAAAAAAGAGTTAAAGCACAACACAACACAACACAACACTTGTGCAACTAAAGAATAAATGCAAGTAAAGTGCTATTAGGACTTGTAAGAGAAGCATTATTAATTGTATTTTTGATGAATAGTAGAAAATGTGAGTGGTTGATATTTTAGTTTTTAATATATATATAATATTAAATTAGTTAACTCATAAAAAGTTCAATATATATTATAAACATCACACAACATGAAGCTTTGTGAAATACAAATCAATGCCAATCCATGTGTAGAGATAGGGTCCTAGATCGACCCATCCACATTTTCAAAGGGAATTGTGAAGTCATGAACAGAATCCGATGAATAGCCATAGCTATCCGCGAATCTCTTACTGCCACATATAGACCAACTCAATAGAACGTAAGAAGCTCACGGATGCGGCTCCACGAGCACAAGAATTGTCATCCGCGGAGGGGACAAAAAGTACATAACGGCCAGTCTAAGCCAATCATGGTACAAGATTCCTTTATGCGACAACTATTACAAAGAGGACCATAAATGCACGTTGAGCCTATCAGCGGACGCCAACACTGTACCTCCTAGTGACAGTCGTTCTTATCCACCACTTGTCACACCCAATCAGAAACCTTGTACGTGCTGGCCCACGAGAATAAAAGGTTCTATTGATATATAGTGACATCCTGGCCAAACCCTTCTCCACCTCTCCGGCTATAAATACCATACTTCTACCAACGATTGAAGGATCCACATTCTATCACTCTTACAACTATTGTCTCAATACTCATACTGATTGACACGTCGGATTGTGGTTACGAGAAGACTCCCTCTATATTCCCCTTCTCGTAACGAGCTCACGGTTTTCTGTTTTGCAGGTCCGATTGATATCAACTCATTGAGATCCGATTTCTACTAACCCCTCAGTTGAGATATTAGGTTAGCCTCCCAAAGATTGAACTAGTGTTTCTTTATTGGCATCATCCGTGGGACTCGAATCCACAACCACGTGGTTTGGAAAGGGGTGCTTACAATTCGATTTGATTTGGTTATTAAGCTCAACCAAATTAACTAATCAGTTTTCGATTTATTTGGTTAGTTTTTCGGTTTAGTTCGGTTAATTACAAAAATCAAATTTGGGCAAAATTGTACTTGAAGCACATGAAATTGATGCATAAATACATGAAATAAATGTATATTTACATTAAAAGTAGATATAGATGCACGAAATGGTGGTATGACACATTAAATGTAGGTATAAAAGCTAGACATATATGAAAATATGAATGGTTCGGTTTGGTTAATTTAAGCTAAAACGAGGATACAAAAATAACGATTTTTAGTTACTTTTGGTCTGGTTTTATCGGTCGTTGGTTCAGTTATTGCTCAATGCCCATCCCTAGTTTTAGACTAGAATGAATGGGTTGGTAGGAACCACATACACTCCACTCGGGTTAAATACTTCCACATCGCGTTAGTTTATTTGATGAGTGGTAAAAGTTGTTTGATGGAGATATCTAGGTGTAAACATTTGTCATAATAATTTTAAGTCAAAATCCCATCTTCTGGAAGCGAGCGTTATTGGGGAAAAAAAGAAAAGAAAAGCAACTCGTACTAAGACTATATGTTGTTGGCTAACTACAAATTACGTCTTGTCATGTAGACAAACAACTTTAACTAATCCACAATTTAACTATAACGTTGTATATATAATAAATAAATGTGTGTTTACATGTGATCATTGGTGGAAAGCAGTGTACCCCATCCACCCACTCTTGTCATTTAAGAGGCGAAATCTTGTTAAAATGGTTGTGAGGTGGCATGAGAACCACCCCACACGGATAGCCTAAAAGGTGGAACCAGCTAACGTATGTGTTCATTATTACTTGCCTCTACAAAATAGGTTTAGGGCCTTAGCATACCACATCTTTGTTATTTATGAAAATACTTACATTTGAATTAGTAAGTCTCAAGAAGGTTGTAAACAAATTTTCTTTTGTTTTTTTTTGATAAATCGAATTTTTGGTGGTTCATTTATTAACAAATCCTATCCATAGAATTTAACACTAATAAACAATTTTCAAACAGAAAATCAATTTAATTTTTTATAATATATTTTTCAAAATTTTTGGTGAGACCATTAAAAACAGTGAGACAAGAAAGAAAAATAACAAATATGTCTAGTCATAGGGCAGACAGAAATCTTGTTCCAACAACCGAATTAAGCTCTAGGTGATGTCGCTCTTGCATATACATATTAATTTATGATTTTTTTAATGAATTAACTATTTATAATATAATTTGTAATTACGGTTTATTATAAATTTATAATAGAATAACTAATTTATTATATTGCGATAATTTTGTTTGAATTAATTAATTAATGGTTTTGGGTGGAAGAATGATCTAGTGATTGTATTTCAATGATCCTGGGATATGATCAAATGAGATGGAAAAATATTTTGTAGCAATGATGTGAAATGTGAGTGAGATTTAGACACATGTATGTTACATTATTTAATTGATTATTTCAATTCAGTTTCCTCTTTCTAATAAGTTAATATCAAATGTTCACTAATATTAATTTTATAAATAATGTCGTTATATAAAGTAATATGTGATTATAAATGAACCGATGTTCACTTCTTCTTTAATAATTCATCAGAAGTTCGTTACATCAATGAGGGCAAATTTGTTTAGTTAAGTGATCAACGTCTGTTTCAATCATTTACGTTTGTAATTTGTTTGTTAATTAAGGTTTGCATCTATGTCATGTGTTGCTTTACTTTTAACTAAAGAACAAATCACCTAAGTTTCAAAGTTCAAACTATCCCACTAAACTCAATTCAAAAAATTTTGAACTCACTTTTATTATATTGCACACAAGCAAAATTTATTTTTTTAACAAACAAATTTATTATTTATATTTGTTGGGTTGTTTATAGCCTAGTGGGGACATACATTCGAATTTGGTTTGATCGCATGTTATATATGCTCCAACAACCCCAATAAACAAGGCCAGCATTTAACCGTCCAAAGTGGCCCACGTTGTCACCTCTTTCTAAGTCCATTTCACAATATTGAACCCAACTACCAACCTTAATATTCCTTTTCAAACCCCCCCCCCCCCCCCCCCCCCCACACACACACACAAATATTTATTTTTCTATCCTTTTTTTAAAGCGGCATTTCATTAAGTAAACCGGACTAGTAAGAAGCTAGAACAAACAAAACGAAAAGAAAGGAGGGAAACAAATACATAAAAAAGACGAAAAACATCCCGTAAACGAACCTTGCCAAAGTCAAACCTACTTCATTGAATCTCATCCAAAGCTTCACCCTTTGCTCTAGCTTTGGCCCTGCCTAGCCTAGCATCTTAAACCTCCTGAATAATGCAACTAGCTTCCACTTTCTTCTCATCGAAGATAATCTTGTTTCTAGCTTTCCAAATAACCTAACACGGCAAAAGCATAATTGACTGTACCATTCTCCTATAAACTTTTTGAAACCATTAACAAACACATGCAAACTCAAGACGTCCCGAGTCAAGAAAACAAAAGCAGGAGGCAAGTGGCACCACGACGCGACCTAGATTTATGCCGAGAACATACAGGTCGTGAAAATGTGATTGGCCGATTTCGCCTGTTCTTCACAAAATGGACATAACACCGAACTGGTTTGAACAAAGAGCTACCATAGTGGGAATTCGGGCCAAAGCAGCCCTTCACCCGAAGGTGTTCACTTTGTTTGGGAGCCAAGTATTCCAGGAAAAACATCCTAATCCATCGAAGCATCAAACTTTAACAACAGTTTCGTACCAACCGAACTGAATAACAATCCAAGGAATTGTGGCCCAAACCCACCCATGGAAGGCACAAATCAATTTTTAGTAATGCTAAAATCATATGGATACTTATAAATTTACTGCTTCACTTATAAAATGTTGGGTGGCTATAACACCTTTTACTTTCCCGCCATGTTTTCAAGTGGCGAACCCATGATTTCTTTTCGTTGAGGGTGGTCAGGGGACTTAACCAAAATTTTATAGAGGCAATCGAGATTTTCGGGTATAAATAACTTTATTTATTTTATGAGGGCAACTGCCCCCATTATTGTGTTTATAGGGCTGTAAACGAACCGAACGAACACGAACAAGGCCTTGTTCATGTTCGTTCGTTAAGAAAATAATGTGTTCACGAACACTTAACGAACGGGATTTTATGTTCGTGTTTGTTCATTAAGGAAATTAATTTGTTCACGAACGGTTCACGAACACAAATAAAATCGGCAGAGCCTAGAGACTGAGACCGATGTATTCATCAATGTGAATAATGAAATCCTGTAAACAAATTGAATGAACAGGAACAAGGGCATGTTCGTGTTCGTTAATTTAACTTTAAAAGAACACGGACAATCAATCAAACAAATATTTATGTTCATGTTCGTTTATTTAAAAAGGGACATTTGTGTTCGTTTTTTTAAAATCTAAATGAACATAACTGAACAAAGATAAACGAACATACATGAACAAATGTAAATAAACACAAAAAAACATAAATGAACTTAAATAAAAACACTTAAATGAACACAAATTAACAAATATAAAACCTTTAAGCAAATGACCTATGTAGATAATATTTAATTATTTTCTATTAACACGTAAACAAACATAAATAAACCGACATAAACGAACGTTCATGAACATAAATGAACGAACGGAACAAGTGTTCATGTTCGTTCGTTTTATTAAACGAACACAAACTTTTTGTTCATGTTCGTTCATTTATTAAATAAACGGACATAAACGAATTTCCCGCCGAACGGTTCACGATAGTTCACCGAACGTTTGGTTCATTTACAGGCCTATGTGTTTAGGTATGCCCCTGAATCCCTGATGTCTTTAAAATGTTGTATAAAAATGTTCATGCCTTAATTTGTAACGGTCATGTTCCTAAATTTGATTTTGTGATATAACATACAATGGGTTTTACTTGATGTTTCGCAAAATTAAAACGAGTCTTCTGAAGCAACTAAAATAAGATGTTGGAACAATGGAACTCGTGTTTATGGTACAAATGTAATTTCTTAGGGTGTGTGAGTTGTACCGACCATGCATATATGCTCTTCTAAAATAGGTCTCATTATCTCAAGGATTACTCTAAATATATAAAAATATTATTACAAAGATACCTAATAAAAGACAGTGTATAAAAGAACTTGATATTATGACAAAAATTTTAGATGCTTTGATTAACTAATATAGAATTCGTTGAAGATAGATTGCATCTTAAAAGTGTTTGATCAAACAAATGTTTTACTTAAAGACTAGGCTTAACAATATTAAGAGTGTGTAAATTAATGTTTTCCTTATTACCTATTTACGTTTTAGTAGTTGCATTCAATCAATTTGGATAACACAAGTCTCTAACGTGTACTGGAACCCAATGTCCAGATGACATGGAGGAGACCCGAGCAAGAGGAGAGGGACTTGCTTGCATGCGTTGTAGAGCTCAAGTCCGTGAATTTGGTGTTGTGGAAAAAATGAAGGTTTTTTAGGGAGTTTTGAAATCTGATTTGACATGCTAAAGTGAACGCTTTGCATGTTTTAGCGAGGAGATAAATGCTCCAAGTTTAAAGTCATGTTGTGCCCATTAACATATAGATATATAGATTTATATAATATTTCGATACACAAGTGTAAACGGTGAACTTATTATGACCCAAACCAAAGATAAATAATACTTGGTTCATGGCAAAGAGAAATTATTTTATTTTTTTATAAACATAAGTTTCTAGATTAACTGAAAGGAAAAAAACTAAATGTTTCTAAGAAAGAATGTTATGATAATTAAATGGGAAAATTTCCATAATATCCATTTTAAATAATGGTTTCCAAATTTGTCCACCATTTATAAAGAATTCCCAAAATGTCTATCACTAAAATAGCGAGACGACCTTTTAATCATTCAAGACGACTAGTTCGTAAAGCCAATAAAAAACAAACATGTGTCCATAAAGCTGACACGATGACTGGTTCGTGTAGATAATCTAAACACCAACAAAGCAGTCAGCCTGACGACTGCATTCATGTCTATGTCAGGCCGACTAGATCATGAACATGCCGACTAGATCGTGAAAATGCCGACTAGATCACAACCAATTAGATCTCGTTATTAAAAACCCGGTCCGATTAGTAAATTATGTGGGATGAGTAGATCGTGAACATGAAGATTTCAAAAAACGTTATAAAAAATAGGGCCAACTAGATCGTGAAAATGCCGAGTAGATAGTGAACAAATGCTGACTACATCACGTTATTAAAAAAACTGGTCCGACTAGATTATCATAAACGCCCGACTAGAATGTTAAATCACAACTGTCTCGACTAATTTGTAAATACTAACATTTTATACTATAAATAGGCAAGAATCCCGAATAGCTAATATGAACCATCAAGATATACCCAAACACTTGCCCAATACCCTTGCAAAACGCCTTCCAGATTTGTAAAAAAACAAAACTATGTCCAGATCCAAAATCAACATATATTAGTATGGCCTGTCTCCATTGCTAGAATAGGTGGCCACGGAATTAGGACGTGAGCAATAAGTGTGGAAGTGGGGGTGTACTCCATATCACACTACTCCTGCTACCATCGCCTTCGCTCCATCTGCCATATTTTGCTGGGAATGTTTTGTTAGGGGGTCATGTTGTATACTTAAAGAGACGACCCAACCGAAACCTTGAACACCCGACATTATGATGTGTATGCCGTCAAAGGCAAGGATGTAAAGAAAGCGATACATCTATTAAATATCATGTATTTTGTTTTTAAAAATAAATTCAATGATATTAATCATATAACTTTGTTTGTTACTTTTTTGTGAATTTAATATTAAAACATAAACATAGCTATAAAATTCGTTCAATATCTCCTTCAAACTGCAATTTGCTAACCAACCATCCGAACCTACATTTTGCATTTGCCAACATGTCTGTTGCAGATAGTTGACGTTATTGGGGAATACAAAACTCTTATAATTTAAATTGATCCAATTATGAATTGTGTATGTATCCACTTAAATAATACACAATAGTTGTTAAAACATTTTTTAAAACTTCACGATCTAGTCGGCGTTTTCACGATCTATTTAGTGTTTTTACGATCTAGTCATCATTTCACGATCTATTTGGACCGTTATTGTTTTTAACAATTAAGTTAGCATTTTCACGATCTGGTCGGCTTTTTCATGATCTAGTCGGCCCTATTTTTTGATAACGTTTTTGAAATCTTCATGTTCACAATCTACTCGTCCCACATAATTTACCAGTCGGCCCGAGTTTTTAATAACGTGATCTAGTCAGCATTTACACGATCTAGTCAGCCCGACATACACATGAATGCAGTCATCGGGCCGACTGCTTGTTGGCGTTTAGATTATCTACACGAACCAGTCGCCACGTCAGCTTTATGTACACATGTTGAATTTTTGTAATTCTAGGTGGTTTGAGAGACCCCTTTGTATTTATAGGTGGTTTATTTTATTTTTTGTAAAACTAGATAACTCGCAAGGGGGGCTGCGAGTTTAACCACAAATTATAAACTCGCAATGGGGGGGCAACAAGTTTAAAGAGAATATGACAAAACTTTTAAACTCGCAAGGGGGGGCAGCGATGTTTGAATACTTCAAATCACTTTCAGAATTACCCATATTTTTATCCATGTATATGTTTTAATACAGCATATGTTTGATATATTGGATCTTTCTCAACAACAATTCCTGTAACATCCGGCCCTCGTGTAACATTCGTTACTTTTCAAACCCGAAAATCCGAACCGTTTCGAATTTTTTGGATTTTTGTTTTCAAAAATTTATATTTATATATACGTAAAGATGTATTATTAAATTCCCAAGATTCGTTTATAACATCCCAAGATTATCGATAAACGAACTTCACGGGTTAAACGCGTAAATATTTCAAAATCAAAATTATTTAAATTATAACACCTCAAAGTTCAGGGTTAAAAATGAAATTATAAGTATTCAATTCCAATTTAAAGGTTCTTGATACTTCAGGGGATTTTTGTGTAAAATATTTAAAATATATTAATTTAATATAAACCCAGCCAACTCCCCCCTGACCCCCCGTTTTTCCGACGAACCACCGGCGGTGGCGGCAGCGACTTTCCGGCAAGGCTTAAAACAAGCCGTAATCCCCGTGTTGACTCGTTTAAATCACTTAACGATCTTAGACCCTTGTTTTACGGACGAATCAATATAGTAATTGCATATTACCAACAATTAATCCGCGATATTCGCCGGATTTTCAGTCAATCACATTAAACGATAATACGCTCCTATAACTAGTATAAATACACCACTAACCTATGACAAAACTCATTCAATCACATAATTAAGCTAACCATCACTCATTAAACCCAGATTGTCCTTCCTGAAGTCCGGCTCCGGAGAGGAAGTCTTTTTCGTCAAATAGGCTCGTCACTAGGTAATTAATTATATGTTTGTGATCATAGTTAGCCGATAAGCAAAATCCATATCACAATTAAATCAAACAGAACTTGATTTAATCAATTGATAATTTAGGGTTTATCTACGAAGAAGATGAATCTGGAAATTATATTTATATATCACTATTTTCGTACTCAACTGTCACACCCCGAATCTGGGCCTATGCGTGTGACCAATAGTTGGTACCTGTTTTGTAAATACATCAGAGTTGCGGGTTATTAGCGGAAGTCTTTAATTATAATAAAATAATAATTTAGTATGAAAATCTCTTGGATAATAAATATCCAAGTATTTGGTTTACAAACCTTGTTTATTCTTGTTTACAATATTTTATTTATTTAAAACCGAGCCATCTCCATCTGTGAGCATCTAACTCCATAAATGACTCTTATACCTTGCTATCTGTACTATGCTTGCTTTCCTGTAATGTGGGGAAAAATACGTCAGCGATATGCTGGTGAATCGTTGACTCTAAAAGCATTTTAAATAACAATCATAATACAAATACAGATTTCTTAACATATCTCAGCAATTATATTGCTATACCTGGTATTTGTAACACTGCCCTACACACATATAAGTCTCCGAGCCACGTAGCCCATTCCGGAGGACAAGATATGACCGTTAGCCCGCGGCCACGTAGCCTTTGATTGTTTAGGCTGAACAGTTATGTTTGGATCCAGACACATGTGTATTTGGTCTGAGTTGTTCTTACTATTTAATTTGTATTATAACGTTTTAGAGATCACGTAACCTCATGTAAACATTTGACTGACTCTATAAGACAAATAACCTGTCTATCTTATAGAGTATAGATATGTTTTGACTGATTTATAAAGGTTTAACGTATTCACCTGTGATAGTGATTGTGATTGCTTGTCTGAATGATGTGGTGACCTCGTTTGAAAACCTTTATGAATGAATGATGATTGACCTATCATAAAATAGGTTTATATAAATATCTGGACCGTCTCTTGATCCAGCTACATATCTTTAGTCTGGTTTTAATAGCCTTAAACCTTGACTGATCATTTGTTTGAATAAAATATTAGACCCGTAGTCTTTGCATTTGTTTACAAATCATGTGTTGAGTTTCTTTTTCAAGAAGAAACATTGAATGATTATAATCCTGGTATGTAAAATCTTACGTTTCTTAGTCACGAAGAAACATAAATTTTAACTATATCTTTTGCATATAATGTTTCTTAATTGTGAAGAAACTATTTCTGACTTATATCTTCTTGTATGTAAAAGCTTATGTTTCTTAATCATGAAGAAACATTATCTTAACTATAACCGGTGAATGTTATATTTCTTAATTATAAAATATTATTTTTGACTATATCCTTTGTATGTGAATGCTTACGTTTCTTAAGCATGAAGAAACATTTATTCGATCAAGGTTTTGGGCTATACCCCTGACTATGGTCTAAGCCATATAATATAATAATAAAATAATATTTAGGCAGAACCCCTACCTTACACGGGTATTTGGAGTTTATATGCCTAAGCTGGTATGGGCAGTACTTCTACTCTCTTTCGCGTATTGAGGCTTAAACCGTCAGAACCTTGAGGCTTGGCACGTACTAAGAGGTCGGCACGCAAAACGAGACTAAGTGTGTGAAAAAGTGTGTTTTGGAGGTGTGATTTGAATGTGCCATGAACCTCCCTTTTATAGTCGATATTGGGTCGCGTCGCGTAGCGCGACGGCCCTTAAACATAGGGCATCGCGTAGCGCGATGTCAGAAAAATGACGTGTAGCTGCTGACTCAGCCCTAGCGTCTGCCACGTGTCCCCTGGTCGCGACACGTGTTGCTGTGTCATCATAGGCCGTCATGTAGCGCGATGGCCTTGAGTTTGGGCTCATCGCGTAGCGCGATGGGTTCCAAAACTCAGATTTCCATTTTTAGTCCCTCGTCTTTGATAACTTGCCACTTCTTGATCATACTTTCATTTTCCAAAAATATTAAAGCGGCTCTTGGCGATGCGAGTGTGCGAAGTGCAAAGTGCGCCATCAAAACGCCACATTACGCCCATCGCCCGAGTCCGTGTCCGTGTCAGAGTCTGTGCGCGTCGGGTGCTTCGCACCCTCCGCTAGGACTTTGGAGATTGATTAGCCACTTTAAAACATCATTATGGAAACTTGCTTCCTTATAAAGAGCTTCCATTTCTTTCTTTGTTTCCATATGGGATGAAAATTATCTTCCTTATTTATACCATGTAAAATGCTTCCATTTTCTTCCATCTTTCCATGTGGGATGGAATGAGATATCTTTATTTTCCTTATCTCATTTTTCCCATTACTTGTCTTGTGATTATTTTTAATCCCTCAAATTTCAATGTTGACATTTTTAGTCTAAAATAATTATGGATTTTTCTAGGATGTTACATCAACTGAATGATTTTGATAGTCTGATTGGTTAGCGCATGGTTTGATAAACACGAGACACGGGTTCAAAACCCGGGTCAACCATATATCAGTTTTCTTATTTTGTTTTTATTGTTAATATGATTTAAATCAAATAATATATATAAGTACTCAAAATCAAACTATTAACGAATGTCTCCCTGGATCAACTGGTTTAAACGCTGAACTTAAAGCGCCTGGACCCGGGTTTCGTCAGAACCTCATTTTTTTAATATAAGTTTTATTAAATTAATTATTCTTTATTAATTATTATATTAAAATCAATTAAATCTTATAAAAATCATAATGAATCAAATAAAATTATTTTTTCAAACTAAATAAAGTTTTATAATATATATATATATATATATATATATAATCTTTTCTCATCTAAAAATCAACTTTTATTTTCGTTAAAGTTTCTTGAAAAACCCGATTAATATTATATTACTATTTAACTACTTGATACCTTTTAATATACTAAAAATAAGATTTTACCGTTAAATTCCGTGTTCAACAAGTAATATAATTCTCATGTTAGCTACTTAACAAATCATTAATTTAAATTCGGTCGTTAAACTAAAATTCGTTAGGTTCTTTCGTTAAACTTTAATTCACTAAACTTTAATTCGTTAACTTATAATTCGTCAAACCATTAAAGATAACTTTATAGTTCAATTTTGTAAACCATTGTAATTTGTTAACATAATATCTTTCGAGTTAAATTTATCATTAAGATCCGTAATTCGCAAACATTATATTTACTATAATTGTGTTAAACTATTAATCGAAAATTAGTTAAAATAATATTTAGTTCGTTAAAATCATTAAGACTTAGAATAATATTATAATAATCAAGATTGGTAAAACTTGTATTATAATCTCAACATAACTTATCAATATATAATCCCGTTAGATTCTCGATTAAAGTCTCGTATTATTTATCCTAGCTAGTGTGGATCATTCAAGTCGGATTTTGTGACGCGTTCGGTTCATACGCCGTTTACAACCTTACAACACTTTCGGTTGCTTCGTTTCGTTATCATGTTTTCGGCTTATATTACAAGTTTAGCTTCGATTTCAATGTGAGTTTCTCACAACCCCTTTTTAAACGTTTTCATGTTTTGGGGTAGCATATGTATCTTATTACAAATTCAAAGTATTACGATTTCGCTTACAAACTACAATTCACTATAAGGACTTGTGTGTTACTTGATTACTTGCTCAAATTTACTTGCACGTGGTAGCCTCAATAAGTATGATCATACGCCCCCCTTTGCACTCAGGTCCATTTGTATCGAGTGGAAAAGGGCCTCATTATCTGAGTACGTTGGTTGTTAACAGCTGGAAAGGACCTTACTTGCGCGATTACCCGAGTACGTTGGTTGATACCAACTGGAAAGGACTTTACTTGCTCGTTTATCACTTGTCCATGAATTGTATGATTTTTTACATACTATATCAAACTGTGGGAATCTCACCAGCTATGTTCATAGCTGACTTTATTTTATACATATGTTACAGGTATAAAGATACGAGAATGAAAGTTAGAAGACACATAGCATGCCTATAGGATATTCAAAGAACAACTTATCATTTGTTTATTTATTTTTTACAACTTGTATTATTTAATAAACTTGTGTTACATGAAGATTTAAATGAAATAATGTTATTATGGTCACCTAATAGTGTCACGTGTGTTTGAGCAATCTGTACGTCACACTCAGGCGTTTCCGCTTTAGCCGGGGTGTTACACCTCGCACCACCAATATTGTCCGCTTTGCCCACGAAGAGCTTACGGATTTGTTTTTGGTTGCTCATGTGGAGACTTCCCCGGAGGTCACCCATTCTGCTACTACTCCCACCTGAGCACGCTTAACTGTGGAGCTCTCCTCTCGTCCACTACCATTAAGCCCAAAACGTGTTGGTGATTTAAGAGGCAGGGCATTTACTTATGAACCAAGGATCTCTCCTGTCCACGGCTGATGTTGGATTTGCCTAGAGTGTTACAAACACCCCCCCCCCTTTTGGACTCATCGTCCTCGATGAGGTTTGCCCCACCATCCAATCCAGGATGTGGGATTTGCCTAAGGTGTACCTCGCGACACCCCCGGGGACTTACCTTCTCTGTTGAGGTTTGCCCCACCATCCCGAACGGCACAAGTGGCTCTGATACCACTTGTAACATCCGGCCCCTCGCACCACCAATATTGTCCGCTTTGCCCACGAAGAGCTCACGGATTTGTTTTTGGTTGCTCAAGTGGAGACTTCCCAGGAGGTCACCCATCCTGCTACTACTCCCACCTGAGCACGCTTAACTGTGGAGCTCTCCTCTCGTCCACTACCATTAAGGCCAAAACGCGTTGGTGATTTAAGAGTGGCAGTGCATTTACTTATGAACCAAGGATCTCTCCTGTCCACGGCCTATGTGGGATTTGCTTAGGGTGTTACAATTCCCATGATGAGATTATTGAAAAGAAAAACAAGATGTGGCCACGGGTTCTCCAAAAGCTTTTATGCGTAAATTTTACAAAAATAAAAATAAAAACATCTTTTGTTTCCTCCTTTATTATTTATAAGTACACAAGAATCCGTTATATGTTTTAAATAAGTTCACCAACATAACATATTGTCACACTACACCCATTGTCGGAGCTAGACATTTTTTTACCTATGGGTTCGGGATTTTTTGGTGCTCGATTTTTTCCGACGCCAAATCTTCGGACCTGGATGGGTCGGTCAGGTCGGCCAAATAGATTAAAAGTCCTCCTGCTTTTTTAGTGACGGACATTTTGGAAACTCTTTATAAATGATGGATAAATTTGGAAAACCATTATTTAAAATGGATATTATGGGAATTTTCCCTCATTATATTATATATAAATGAAAACCCTTAGCTACAGTAGATTTTAGGGGGTCCAATCAGTGGCTGCCACATGGCAGCGACTAAGTTAATTTTTTTTTTAATATTTCAACAAATGTTTTGTTATTTAATCATTTGAAACTAAGGCAACCAAATTAGAAGTTGGTGCGGTGGTTTTGTTGTGTTGTAGTTGCAAGTGGACACGTGGTATGTCTCGGGTTCGAATCTCTTTGAGCCCCATTTTTTTGTAATTGTTCATTTGAATTAAAAAAAAAAGGAAGTTGCTGTGGTGGTATTGTTTTTTACCGTTGCAACTTGTAAGTCTCGAGTTCGAGCCATCTTGAAGCCATTTTTTTAAAATAGAAATAGATTTTTGTATTTATTTATAAACTTCATGCTAAATCAAGAATGAAAAAGTAAGATGGTGTGGTGTTTGTTTTTTAATTTGTTTTAAATACGTTAGTTTGAGGAATTATTTTTTTGCTTCAGTTTTGATACCGTAAAAAACGTTGCCGATACCAACCGATTTCGCGTCAACTTACGGAAACGACGCCCGGGTATAACCAACACATAACTGCCCAGCACGCCCCGAAGCAACACGTCGGGTAATAACCTAGTTAGATTTAAGGTACGTGTTTGTCCGTGCATGGTAAATTCCTTCTACGGAAAAATTATTCTCACACGTTTAATATACAACTTCTGGTGCACTTCCCAAAGCTAATGACATGAGGTATGTGTTGAATTTGATGGTTGAAAACAATAATTCTTTTAGCATCCAAAAATAAATACAACTAATTTCAAATACACCCGTTGTTTTCGAGTTTCATTTATTGAGGAAAAAGAAAGAAGCCCGAAGGATTTTTGAAAACATTATATTTTTTTTTGGAACGACCAACTAAGTAACGCCGGGTACTTTGTATGCGGCCCCCAATGGCTAAAGGTAGCCTGAGCCGGCCACGAGTCCGGACGGACGGAGCCCCTAGCGGTCCACCTATTGACGGATTCCCCGGATAAAACCCGACCCCCTCGCCCGCCAAACGGCACGACAGTGAGAAGCCGGTAAAACCGGGTGAGATCAGGACTCGAACCCTGGCAAGCCAGGGTCATCCCTCATATTCTCCCATATAAATTAGTGATAGTGAGGTTTGAACCCCCTACCTCTCACTAGTAAAGTGAGTGCTCTACTATTAAGCCACATTCAACTTTTTTTATATGAAAGAAATAGAGAGAAAGCGAGAGAATTTGAAGGAAAATTTATGTTTATTTCCTTAAGTAGGAAGGATTTTAGAAAACATTATGTTTCACAAATTCTTTAAAAGAAAGAATAGAGAGAAACTAAGAGAAAATAAAGAAAATATATGCTTATTTCCTTTGTTCTGAATCCTTTCAAATTGAAAAAAAAAATGGATTGAAAAAAAAAATGGAATGAAGTGATTTTTAACACATAAAATTTCCATTTTTATTTTCATTTTTTTAACTTGAGAACGCGATAGATTATGGGGTGATAGTTATACACTTCTTATTTTGCATCTTGTACAACACTACACAACTATTTTAAAACGTCCATAGGTTCAAATTCTTGCAAGTGTAAGGTAAACGTGAAATTTATGAGTTTAAAAATTTATCATTTAAAGAAAAACTAAAATGAAAAACAATAATGCAGAAAAGTATAAACGACGAAGTGACAATTACAAGCAGTTTTTAGTTGCGTAGTAATAGATTTGCACAAATGAACCGATCGATTTCACAAAACTGAATAAAACTAATAAAACTCTAGCAAAACTGTTGATATGGTCTCCTCTCTTTATTGTTAAAGTGACTATTTAAACACAAATGACTAAGGACGCAAGTTAAAACTATAAATGATGACCTTTCTTTGTTTTGTTTAGTTGATTAAACTAAGTTAAAATCACTACAATAAATACATTAAAGTTAAAAGGATATTAAGTTGAAGTCTCACCGTCTATATGACAGTGTGACACTTTAACATGCTTTTCTATAATAAACCACTGCACATAGGTAACGTTTCATATGACTGGTGGAATGGACTATTATGAGGAAATGGACATAAAAAGGTGTTTGATTGGTCAATGTAATGCAATTAGGGGTGAGCAAGATAAGGGTCATACCCTTGAAACCCTTTTACCTGACTCGTAAAACCCTTAATTAGACCCGAACATATAATATGGGTCGGGTAAAGGGTATTTAAATTTCACCTTAAAGGGTAAAAGAGTTTCAAGGGTCCGACCCTTATTCAAACCCTTGACCCGTTTACTAGTTTCTAGATATATATACATCAAATTCGCGATTAATTTGAAATATAGGAGAGGTTTGTATTTTATATATGATTCATCATGAATTTCCCAACTACTAAGAAAAATAAAAATAAAAGACCATACTTTTGATTGAAAACATATATATATATATATACACACACACATGTATGAAAATCACTGAATTGTTCTCTATATGTAATTTGTGAATGTGGATATTATTTGCATCGGTTCAAATGGTTGATAAACTTTCGAAGTTAGAGTTTACTGTGTTATTAACTGAAAATATAATTGTTCTAGGATTCATATATTAAAGACAATATGAGGCATGCAACTAGTAAATACATAAACGGAGTTGCAATTACTGCTTTAAAGGGTAAAGAGTTAGACCCTTGAGACCCTTATTTATACCCAATCCTTTTATTGTTTAGAGGGTAGGGTATCGGGTCCACATTTCTTCCTAAAAGGGTAAAGGGTCTGGGTAGAGTATTAAGTAAAAGGGTAGGGCCATACCCTTTGAACAATCCTAAATGCAATCAATGATACCAAACGGAATCTCATTCCTTCTAAACACATCAAAACCACTAATATGCACTCCTTAGTTTTTTCAACTTCATTCCTTCTTTCACTCTAGTGTCTCGACAACACCACCTACCAACCACCACCTTTGTCCCCACCATCGTTGCCGCCGCCATCACGTACCATCACTGTCACTGCCGCCACCGCCGCCACCACTTGACGACTGGCACCATCGCCACCACCTTCGCCATCGCCACCGCCTGACTATCACAACTGTCGCCATTACCATTTTTAAATTTGGTAATTTTCTTTATTTTGAGGCAACGTTGTTTTTGTCATTTGTATTTTATTCATGTGTTTTTTCGTGCTTACCAAACTTAATATGGTAATGATTTGTCATTCTCAATGGTTAATTAAATAGTGATAACGATACATTTCATTATTTTATCAATTCCATTCTCTCATATAGAAATATTCTATTCCTTTGAATATTTCATTTACCTTTACCAAAAACTCATAATCTTATATCGAAACGATACTGAAAGAATCCATGAGGGGCATTATTGGATTTATTGGTGAACAATAAAAAGTTGCATACTTGTTAGCTATCCATATTTATTACCGGTTCTCTCACAGAAAAAACTATCCATTATTTTTAGAGATGGCAGGAGTTGCCTGACTTGCCTATGTTTCATGCCCTCCAGCCCCTGTACATTTCTAGACCCACATACTTTTAAACTTCACATTGTCCAATCTTTTTGATACTATGGACATCAGACAATAGAAATATATGAAGGGTTAATCCTAATGGGTCACACATGAAAGACTGAAAGGGCTAAGCGGTTAATTAAACCGAGAAAGAAGATGGTGTTATACCAAACTCTGTAGTTAAGAACTAATATACTTTCTGTTTTTCAACTACACTTTTCTAAATAGTAAAAGCTAAAATCCCTAAACTTGTATAAAAAAGAAAAATCCTAAACTTCTTTTAATATCTAGAGTTAATTTCATAGATTTTAAGTCCATATCGCAAATTCGGTTCCTAATTTTGAGACATTACAACTATGGTTAGCAATAGTTTGTAAGTGTAAAATGATGGTCCTCAAAACGGATGGACATTTGTTTTTCTAGTCAAGAGCCTTAGCTTGAATAACTTACTCATTGCCCGAGCTCGATATTTAGAAAAGGAGCTCAAAACAACATGAACTCGAGCTTGAGTTCTTGTTAGAAGAAACAAGCTGAGTTAACTCGAGCCTAGTCGAGCTCGGGTTTAGCTCGTTTACACCCCCTATTTGCCACTATGCAAATGCTTGATATGATTTTATGATCCTATACAAACATAAAATTGATGCTCAAGTATAACATTTTCTTAAGTCTGAAGAGCTAACTTAAATATGCCAACCAAATTATTGCTGTTCTTATCATCAACATATTGAATAACAAAATTAAAATCATATTGTTTAATTCAGGAAACGAGTGATATAAATAGGATGGTAAGCAATCAACATTAATGACACAAACACACGCATGTGTAAGAGGGGGAGGGGACCCACACAATCTATTAGGCTATGTATACATATTGATTTTAAAAAAACTTACGTACTTGCTTCTTAGAAGTGTAGAACCAACATATAAAAAAATTTAGTGAACCCATAAAAATTATAGATGCGAACCCATAGTAGCAAGTTTGATGTTCATGTCATACCATTTATATATTTAGTAAATGTTTATAATTTGGCATGCTGAGAACCAATCTATGCCTCTATGGTGTCAAAGGTTCACTGGAAATTTGCATAAGAGAATCAACATTTTAACTGGAAATTTTCATAAGAGAATCAAGATTTGAACGGGGTTCAAACAATTTGTCATGTAACATTATGATATATTGATGATGAATATTTATGATTAAGTGATTATGAATAGGAGTTAAGACAGACAATTATATGACATTATTGAAGGGTGACAGATAAAAATTTAATGAAAATAACAATGCACCTTAATTACGTCCATTATCTTGTCTTTTAATTAATTAGTTTCCATTATTCGAAATTTTGAATCGATTTTTTTTTAATTGGAAAAACAATTTAAAAAATGTTAGTTTTATATTATTTTAAAAATGTTAAGTCTTATACACTTTATTATTTATTAAAAATACTATAAAATAACATATTCTTATATTTATTTTGGGTTAAGTATTCTTATATGTAACAAAGACATTATGCCTTGATGTTAATACACCTATAATGGTATGTCTAATTTGTTACAATGGTATGTCTGAAGAGTCCAATTATAACAATTTTTAAACTAATTACAACGATACATATAACTTTACATACGACACATGAATTGTAATTAATGATACCAGTAAACCATTATAACAATGAAAAACACTTGTAATTTAATCGGCGCATCCTAAAAATTTTGTACAATTCACAATTAAAATGAAAACTGTTAAACTGATCCTGTTTATATATCGTATTTTAAACTAAGATATTTTTATATTGCAATTTTGAGTAGAGATGAGGTCAAACCTGGACCGGCCTGACTCAAACCAGGTTAGGATCGAGACTAGTTTTGTGGAGACTTGAGGGCCGGAGCATATGGTGATGGGTTGGTCCGGATGTTGTCGGGTTTTTAAGTCGTGTTAGCAGTAGGGGTCACTGGTCAGGTCAAACCGTCAAACCCAATTTTATGTTAGGTTGCTGGTTTTCTGTTGGGCTGATGGGCTGGGCTCAACAACTTTGTATTGATAAAATTCCAATATGCTAAGAAGTAAGAACCTACTGACTCCTGTAGTTATAGGTCATTTATAATTCCTAAGTACATTCAAATTCAATTCATAAATTTCATGACTGTAATGTAACACAAAAGGTGAGTTTGCACACAAACGTGTGAAATATATACTGATCAATTGAATGTTCTAGACACCCTTCGAACGCCGCAACTGTCATGACGGTTTTTGGTGCTAATCATAACTATCCTAAACTACATCTTTGAAGCATCTAGACCCGGGCATAATGACATAATAATAATGTGACATATTTACAGGCAAAGACGAGTGTTACATAATAAATAAACGGAACACGTAACAAAATAATAATCTGATACAAACCAGAAAAATAATAAATATTACAGTACATATAATGTTGATTTGATTCGACCATTAATTAAGCTAGAAATTATTTAAAATCCAAATTATCATGAAAATAAAACTCACAAACTTAAGCAAAAGGCACACACAAACACTTCCATAAATCTCAAAAGACATTATTCTCCAAATCTTTAAGTCCGGGGTCAACCTCTCTGACTTTTTCATCTTCATTCTCCCCAAACACAGGAGTATCTAGCTTAGGAGGGTTCTGAAAGAAATATACAAAATATAAAGTGTGTAAACTTTTTATAAATCCAACTTTTAGTAAGCTGCTGGAGTTCAAAATGGTTACCTCGCAACGAACTAATGCCCAATTAATGCCACGAAAAAATGGGTGTCGTTTCACTTCACTCGCGCCTTCGCGTGAGCCCAAACGATTCTTTGGATCCCTATGCAACAATCTGTAAATCAACTGTTTGGCAGAAAGGCTTACCTGCATCACATTCAAATTCTTTATGATCGGTTTCTTTTCATATGATATTTTTCTTATATTGGCACATGAATATATACTACATGTGCCGAACATATGAAGCTAACTATATGTGATAAGCTAGGAGCTGATTCAAAAGTTAGCCGACTTATATGGACCATCTAGATGGGACATAAAAGGCCGAACATAATAATGGTATAATTTAGGCTACAAATGAAGTTATGGGCCCAATAAGTAGGGAACACAAAGGTCTCGACAAGCCAGATTTACATTTAAAAGGGTCAAAACTGCCACTTCTAAAACTACGCTTGTGGAAAAAACATACCGCTATGCTACTAGGAAACTTTAGATCTTTATGAAGAATGTTAACGAATGTTCGTTGCCTCGTCTTTCCTCTAAATGGCGTGTACCCATAAAACATCTCATATAGAAGAATACCTAGAACACCACCACATATGGATCTTTCAACTTTTTAAATAATAGCAAATTTTCTTAAGTTAACCAAAATATGTATAGAAGTGAAGTTTTTACCAAAAGCCCACCAATCTACTGCACTAGAATGCCCATCTCCACTTATAATCTCCTGGAAAAAAAAATGCAAAAAGTTAAAATAAAAATCTGTATATTATATGAAACTTGACTTGCAAGTTAAATAAAAATTGTAATAACTACACAAACCGGAGCGATATACTCTTCTGTTCCAACAAACGAGTTTGATGCACGAACAGGTTCGGCCATGAAAATTGGAGTCTGTTGATTTTTCTGATGCCTCTTCTTCTTTACACTTATTTCAGAAGTCAAAAGCTGAATCAAGAAATTAAGGACTTCATTAATGATTAAACCACAAACTTAATTGAAACACATTTTAGATTGGTAGCAACGACTCTTTGGGTCGATTTCAAGTAGAAAAGTGTTCGTATATGCTTCTCGAGTTTATGTTTTATTATAGTTATTACTTTTAATTTACCATTTATCTTTTAAGTTTGTTTGCTAATTACTTTTTATTCTATGTCTAGTTTGAATACTAGAATAGTTATTAACGTTTTATCAATATCATTAATTGATTTGCTTTATTATTATTTGATTTTTATTTATTTAATACACAGAATATTTCAAATCTTTTGAATTCTTTCAAAGATATTTTACCACTCCATAAAAACTAACTTTCCCCAAATAGTTAAAACTATGAAACTAATACATCAATTTGATGTCACATGTCATGAAACCACATGTGTTGTTAATATATCTAAAACGCGCATAATCATGCCTTAAAAATATGTTTGCTAGAATGTAATTTATCATGTTTTAATCGCGTTACGAAATGAAATTAAAGAAGTATTGATTAGAGATACCTGAGGTTTGCAAGATGTCAAGCAAGAAAGATCAAAATCTGTTAAAGCTACATGTCCAGTGCTTTGTATCAATACATTTTCTGGCTTCAGATCTCTATATATAATACCTACACCACCAATGACAGTTTGGTCACTAAAAGGTTTGTCGGCATCATCCAATGCTTCATTAACTCATAGATGATCGTAAACAACATGTACCTTGACAATGAAGGTACTCCAATGCCACGAGCACCTCGGCAGCATAGAATCTGTACGGAAAACATAAGAGTTTTTGTTTGCTCAAATTTAGTCACTAAAAGCAACATATCTGTGGTTAAGACCGATTTAGCGACTACTTGTTTGTTGATACTATTAGCGGCTGAACAAACAATCTGGTCACTAATTAGGAATCTTTTTTATTCGTCTCGGTTAAAAAAGAATCAAGTTTGAATTAGGTTTTTTACCTTACGGCATCTTCCTTCAAGACCTTCATCGTCTGTCTGTCTAAAAGCATAAAAAGCTCTCCGCCCGGACAATAGTCAGTGATCAAACAGACATGAGTCGGTGTCTGCAAAGATAAACTAAACAAATTAGTATCACTGATTGAGTTATAAATCTAGGAGCTATGAAAACCAGATATGGTATTTGACCTGAAACGAAGCATATAATGCCGGAAGAAAAGGATGGTCTAAGACGTCTAAGATCTCCCGTTCAGCCCACGCTCTGTGCACCTATTTTGTGCAAAGAAAAGTTTTAGTTGCAAAAGTAACGACGAAAATGGAGTACTAGAACTGGTAGGAAACTTTCATGGTGGAGTACCATTATTATGTTATGGACATAAAAGAACAAGATATGCAATATGTGCTTACCTTGTTACGGTTAATCATGACGCCTTTATCCATAGCTTTCATAGGGAAAAATTCACCAGTTCCACATAACTCGACTAGATGAACACTTCCAGTGTCATTAGAACCTAGAGGCTTTATGGGCCTAAAATGCCTTAATCCTAACTTTTCCCCACTCTCAATAACCTAAAAACGCCATAAATGGTTAGATGTCTCGGTCACTCAAAGGATCAGAACGTGTATTACTAGCGACGGATCAAATCTGAGACATTTTTAAGGATAGACTACCTTTAAAATAGCCTTCCACGCTGATGTGTCCCTTCGATGAGGCTTCGGTTGAACTGTATTCGAGTGTTTTGCCCATAGATCATCCGGGGTTTGTGTATTATTAAGAAATTTCACTCAAAAATTGTTGTGACATTGATCCAAACATTTTTAAAAGAAAAAAAAAATCTATATTTTGACAAGTGCTTACAGGTTGGAAGATTTAATTTATAAATACATGTAACGACTTTTATACTCACTACTAGAAAACATGGTATCGCTAGAAATTTCGGTCTTAAATGAGTCTTGCAATAATCAAAGTTGCGACCGTTTCACGACTAGTGAATTTGCCATTGTTTTTAACAATATTTCGGTCCCAAATATGTGACCGTTCTGTCACCAATTTAAAACAACCAAAAAAGTTGCGACCAATACCCGTGTAGTATGTCACTAAACTGCAACTTTGTGATTTTTGTCACAAAACAGTCGCTAAATTTACATCTTTTTCCCGTAAAGTTCGGTCACAATTACTACAACAACCTCTTTGTATATTCTAACTGCTCATGGAAAATTATGTGCAAATCACATATCTACTTTTCTAGTTACTTGAGTTTTTACCATATTAGCATCCGGAAGTTCTCGCACTGCTACATCAATATTTTCCGCAGCCTCTTTCACCTGAAACAACCAAAACACGACACTTTAGTGACCATCCACATGCCGGATAATATTGGTTTTGTATAGGCTTGTGATTACCAGAACTGAACCATCTTTAACAGTGGTTTCAGGGATACAATTATGAAGTGGCTCAACATTCTGACTTCCATCTAGTTGTACTCCAATGAAGTATTGTACTTCTCCCTACACAACAAAAAGTGCATACAATCTTTATATACATTTATTTAAACATAAAGTTATTTTTCGTGAAATGCTTCAAATAACTAGAAACCAAACGGTTCATTTTGTCACTACTAGAAAACTACTACTAGAAAACTGACTGTCACTGACAAACATATCAGTCGGTATACACAATGGATGGTTCACCAAGGGACCGCCGACCGACTGATTTATATTGTGTAAATGAATTTGGTTATTTCCTAGAGTAGTACCTTTTGATCACGCATAGGTTGAAGATGAAACAAATTCCAAAACTTTTTGCCTGATTAATTGTCACAAAAGATATTTAGCACAAACAATTCAAATTAATTACTGGATACATATTTGCCAAAAAAGATATGTGTATGTGTGTATTAATATACCGCTTTTCGTATAATTGATGAGCTGTACGGTAACCTCCGTTTGGTTATCAATTGCCTCTCTAATTTTTTTCACAGTCGATGGATCAGTTTCGGGCCCTTGAAGAAACCTTCAGAAAACAAATATAGATAAATCTAAAGTGTGAACTATATTAGGCATATTTAGGTCATTTTTACTGAAAATTTGAAAAATCAACTGTTTTATATATATAGACAGATCCCTCGATATTCTGTCAGTGAATGTGGTTTATGTCGATAATTCGTCGATAAGCATGGCGTGGGTAATGCATTTAACGACAGATAATTGACAAGATGTATTTGCGACGGATACCAACACCGCATCATGTATCACAAAGAGGCATTTTTCTGACAGAATACCGACGATGTATAATTCCTTACAACTTTTTATTCTGTTTTCGTATACCTGCAATTTCTTCCCAGGATCTCTTCGCGGCTATACTCCGTCAACTCTAAGAAACTATCGGATGCAAAAATCTGGAGATACAGATCATGTAAGCGTAAGAAATTTTGAATATTCTTACCAATTGTAAGAATAAATTGTATAGCAAAATCATATAAAAAATCTTTTGCATGGTTCATTTTGTTGCAACTCATGAACAATGGAAATTTGGCTATTGGCAACGACTTAATATTGTTGTCCCTAAAAAAGTTTTTGAATAGCGACCGTTAAAGACTTACGATGGGGTTGTCGGGAAGCCGTGGGTCAGTAATGACGAAATTTTTCTCGATTCGTTCAAGAGTTGTCGCTAAATCGATACCCTTACTCATTTCTTTCTTTCGTACTTTGTCATCTAAACTCTCCGGCCTCGAATCATCCTTAAACTCATAATCGTCTTCATCGTCAGCCTCACCATCTGTATCCTGAATGTTAACGTCTCCCTCGAATCCATCATCGAATGCTTCGCTACTTTTTCGGTTTTTCTTCTTAATCCTACATCATAATGATATACATTATTCTTAAAACTATATCAAAATCATGTACAATAATAGCATATAGCATTACTACTCCTAATTATATTGTATAGTAAAAACATGAACAATATTATAAATAGGGTGTGAATTAAACCGAGTTAAATAAAAGCAACCAATCGGTCGGTAATTTGGTTTTATGTTATAAAAAATCAATTTTTTTTGTTTCGATTTTATCAGCCAAAAATTAAATAAACAAAACTAAATAGAACCGAATAAACTGAAATGGACAAACCGATAGGACGGAAAAACACATTATAAGTAATTTTTTTAAAAAATTAATAAATTTTGTAGCCCAAATAATTAATTAAGCATTTACTAATAAGAATAGACCCAAAATTTAATGTTCAAATTCATTATTTTTGTCATGTTTCATCGCAAAGTTTTCAAGCCCAGACGATAAAAAAAAACCCAAACCACTGCGAAAACCGATAACATGAAAAACACAAAAACCGAAACTAAACGTTTTCAAAAATCTAAAATCGAACTTCCAAAGTACCCCATAAAAGAAATTCGTTTTGATTTTTTCTGCTTCTTTTCCGGGAGTTCATCAATCGGCTGCATGGTTGTTAATGTTCGGACACCGGGATGTGAGTTCCGTCTTGGGCGTCGTGGTGGTGGCGGAGGAGTCGCAGTTTCTGCAGATCTTCGACGCCCTAAATTAAACACGCCGGGTTTGTCTTTGTCGCTTTTATTTCGTGAGTCCGTCGCAAATGGGTGACGGTTGGTGGATTCACTTAGTGATCTTGGTCGTTTCACTGCCTCCACCAACTCGGTCACTGAGCTAGTTGCCATGTCTTTTTGCCGGGCTGCAACATTTTTATTAAACACACAAGTAAACATATTACAAAATAAAAAATTGTCAATTTTCATCTATTTATAAGAAAACTAGCTAGTTAAACTTGTATTTGTTTGATTAAAAGTGGTTAAAAATGATTATATGGAATGGGTAGATTTTGTAGAACAAGTTAATATTGTTTAAGTAATTTTTTTTTTCTTTTGTATGTTTAAACTTAACAAATATTAGAGTTAATAATAAGGATAAAATGTTACATCGTGATTTTGTTCTCAGTCTAGAAATTACATCCTTATTCTGGGGCATTACTCCAAGTTTTATCCCGGATTGCAAGGAAAAAGTAATTTGAAGAAAAATGAGGAAGTCACAAGTCATCCGTGGGTTTTGATACGGAAAAAGGTGACCCCCCCCCCCCCCCCTCATTTTAGGGGTAAATGGGATAAAAGTGGAGTATGGAAGACTCTCTATACTCTAATGGTTCTTTTAAAAATTACCACATCCATATAATTTAACTATTTAACTCTAAAAATTATATTCTTTGATAGTTACTCTAAAGAATATTTTGCATATCTAATTTGTATTTCAAAATTAACCTTTTTCATGACTACAGTCTTAAAATAATTAAATAGAAATACCATCATATCGAATTAAAGATTCAGGCAACCCATTTGGCCGAAGTGTCTTCTCTTTCTTGCCTTCGGTGTGCTTACTTACCTCCACTTGCATTCTGTTATAATCCACACGAAAAACAAATATAAATGAACTAAATTATTCATTAACAAAAGTAAAACGCTCAAGTTCATAACCTAGTGTAAAAAAAACTAGAAACATGTATAATTTCATACGTTCTTCGAGAACATGAAGTTATTCTCCAGTTTGGATACTTCGTTCAAGTGCACTCACTGGGATAATTAAGTGTCAAACTTCGACTAATTTTAACAAATTTTCATCTAATCTTCTTGTAGTAACTCCACGTGTCCAGTATCAATTGACTTACTTTGATTAGAAGAGTTTGTATTGGTCAAATTGATGAAGCAAAACATTTATCAGTGTTTGTCTTTCTAAATGGAGAGCGATTAAATCAAATGTGTTACGAAAATAAATAAAAAAAGGTTGTGGAAAAAATGTTTTGTAGCGCATGTCAACAAACATGTGACAGTCGTGTGCTAAATTTTGGACATTTTATGTTGGATGCAAAAGTAAAACGAACATGATTATTGACAATTGAATTGGAGATAAAGTGCACCCTATAGGGTCATACGGATAATAAAGACTAGACCCTGTCACTCACCCTCTCCTAGTAACATCAGTCACAAATATGCTCTCAATTAAATGGTCCTTATATTAAAGGACCACCATCCCTCCTTATTGATCTTATCTATAATGAACTAAAAAAACAAATTGAATAATTAAATTACAAATAGGCTTGTTAAAATGTTTGCTATATGTGAATTTGGTAGGGCATATACACGAGTCATCTCTATCACCTAACTCGTGTGTAGCTGTTGATAACCCGATAAGGGCACATTAGTCTTTTCACGAAAAGTGAAAACCATTTAATATCATGACAATATAATACAAGACACATTAGGATAGCTTTGCTAACTATAATTGCACTATGCTAAAGAAGAATTTGTTCGTATTCGTTGTACGTTAAACATGAGATACTAGGCATGTACGCTAAACATGAGATACTAGGCATGTGACACAGTCCTATACATCGATGATAAATTTGGTATATAATATCACGGTCTAAAATAATCAAACTAAAGGACCTATATTAATTAGATGAGGGCATGATACAACTCACATTGTGATCGATGGCCTTGTTAGGACGACACTAGAGTTGTCACCATGCTAAAGAGGAATTTGTTTTTATTCATGGTACGTTAAACATGACTACATGAGGCACACAGAACATGTGACGTAGTCATGTACTTAAGAAATCTGGCATATAACGTCGACTTCTAAAATAATCAAACCTATAGACCTATATTAATTAGATAAGGGTATGCTAGTCTTTTCATCTACGAAAAATGGAAACTAGTTAATAACACAACAAAATGATACAACTCACATTGCAATAGCTTTGTTAAGGCGACACTAGAGTTGCCGCCATGCTAAAGAAGAGTGAGTTTGTATCCATTGTATGTTAAACAAAAGATACCAGACATGTGACACGGTCATATATATATACTCAATAAATTTGGCATATAACATTACGGTTTGAAATAAACATACCCGATGAATTTGAGGATGTTGCCGGATTCATCTTTGATGGGGGAGACAGTGAGAAGGTTCCAAAAGGGTGAACCATCTTTCTTGTAGTTAAGGAGCCTGCCACAATATGTTGAACCCTTTTGCAATGCTTCCCTGATTTTAGCCACATCTTCAGGGTTCGTGTCTGCACCCTGTAGGAACCGGCTGCAACCCAACCCAACCAAGTCAACCAACTTATTTAATATGTTCATATGCATGTTAAAAAGGTTAACAGTTTAAAAGTTCAGTGTCACGTTTTTAGGCTAAAATATAACTTTAAAGTTCAATCCATACCCGAGGTGCTTATTTTTCACCTTTTGGAGACCACCACAACAATGTCAAAAAGGTCCAATTTTGCGACTGACAAAAATGTCATAAAATTAGTGACGAGAACCAAACGGTGAAGAAAAAAACATTTTGGTTTTAACATTCGCAAATGCTTGTTTTCTAATGTATGTGAAGTTGTAGTTGGCGATTATAACTCGACAAAAATAAAATCACTAGAGAAGCGATTGATACCAGTTTCTACCGATAACTTCTTTAGAAGTATAACCGGTCATCTTAAAGAAACCCGCACTAGCATACAAAATCGGGTAGTCGGGTTTCGTGGCATCAGAAACCACAAACGTCTGTTGAAATGTCGATAACGCATCTTTCAAGTCCTCGGATACTTTTAATCCTCCTTCGGTACCTTAGAGTATCATATAAGATAAAATATATTAGTTAGAGTTAATTTATTGTAATTAATTTTACCGTAAGGTTAACGTATAAATGAAATTAATGTATTAAACATGAGAATCAAATGATGTAATTATATATACCAGTAGAGTAATTATGTAATAACATCATAGAGTTGATGTTATTACATAATTACTCTACTTGATTCTCATGTTTAACACGTTAATTTTATTTGTATTTGATTCAAACTTATTAAAACATAACATATGGTACAAGTGTAGTAATAATATTACCTGATCCATCATCTGATATATCACTAGAACTCTGAACCGAGGTACCCGAATCCCTCCGGTTTGTACCCGGTTTAGCATTCGGGTCCTCACCCGAGGTCCTAACTTTAACCCCTTGCGGTTTCCCGGTCTCGGCGTCGGTTTTCAAAACCAACCCCCACTCGGCCGCTCATTGTTCAGCCGCACCCACTATACCGCCAGGCGACGGTGGTGGCACCGCTGAGGCTGGACTCGGAACAAATGGTGGAACCTCAAACGGTTTAGGATCTTTAAGGGCCATCCATGACTTGATCTCAGTATCGGGCAATCTGCCCGACTGAGAGGTGGAGATCCCAGTGTTAACATTGTTAACATTGGCATCTACTGACAATGGTGGAGCCGGGTGGTTCTGTGATGGCTCCACCCAGCTCATCCAAGTGGGTTGTGACCGGAATGGTGCGGTCGTGTCGTGGGTTGATGGGTTGAATACTTCAAGTGACCCACGGACGTCCCTTTGAGCAGGTTGGAATAATGGTTTTGGGTTGGTTTCTGCATGTTGTTTTGGCTCCATTTTCTGTATAAGATAAGCATACAAACTTGTGATATATATATGATGGTGTATGAAGTCAGAGTATCAAAGATTCAGGGCAGTTTTGTCATTTTTAGTAGCAAATATATAAAAAATAAAGAGGATAAACTATTGAAGTGTTAGGTCCGAAGCAAGTCGACTTGTTTGAAATATATATAGAACATGGTTTATGATTTATGGTTTAGTTTAAGTTTTTTTAACAGTTTAATGAATAATGATACAAGTTCGGTTTTTGTTTAGAATTACTTGACTTGAGAGTGAGACCAACCATGCAAACTGAATTAACTGGCTGTTTGAGAATTGTATTTTATGCATCGTAAGAACATGGATTAAATGCGGAAAACATTAAATTAATTATTAAATAGTTAGATTTAATAAATAAAAACGAAAGTAAAAGCAAATTTATTTATTAGATGAAAAAAGAGAATTGCGAAAAAGTAATGATAATAAAAATTTATAAGAAAGACAACAAAGGAACAAGAAATGATGGGTTGCAAAATTGTGATAAATAACGCTCTCATTTAATATATAGGTTTTGAATTTTGATTTTAAATTTATATATCTTTGTTTCGTAATAAAATGGAAAGATAGAAAAAGAGTAACATAATCAAGTCACGGAGATTTTTGAACATGCCTGAGTAGGGTCAAAATAACTAGGGTTGATTTGACTAATTATGATTTTGATCTATATTTTTTTATTAATGTATATATTTTTTAAAAATATTAATACGTTTAAAATTATACTCGTATTAGTAAACGGCCCGGGAGTTGCAACGTGAGCGTTGATACATGTTAAATTTTGTGTCTTGATGAGACGTTGATAAAACATAAAGTTACTAAAATTTGTCCTCACGTTATGACATATCTTATTTATTGAAATTTATATTGAAATGTAGATAAAAATAAGGATATATATATATACACAAAATTAAGGTTTTGTGACGAAAACATGCAAATATAGTATATTTGAGCCATGTGTTTTGGCCGCGCATTGTGTGAGCATGATACTAAATAAAATTTATATCGGAGCGTACGTAGAAACATTTTTGTATTCGAAATTTAAAGTAACCTTACGTTATGATAAAAAGGTAAAATATATATTAAATTTAACTAGTACCAGTTTTGAACGAAACGTATACCAAAATTTCGAATGAAATATATACCGAAGTGTAGATATAGATAGGCAGGTAGTGACGGTATATTTGGAACTTAAGAGATTCATAACATTTTCAAAAGTAAGTATGTGAATTATTAATTATAAAAATAATATAGTAAAAAATTTAACATGTAAATGTAACTAAGAATTTACTAGATATTGAAATGGAACTTGAAAATAATTAAACAATAACTACCTAAGTTGAAAATAGAAATGCTTTGGACACATAGTGTAAAACTAATTGGTTTATTTCACAAATAGTGAATATTGTGAGATAATTACAATATAGTTTTTAATTATATAAATATGGATTTTAATATATATATATATATATATATATATATATATATATATAAAATGTATTTTAAAAACTATATCAACAAAACAATAATCTAACTTTTCAAGAAAATGGCTTTATCTTGATTAGCTAAATTATATCATTTTAGCTTGTTTAATTATAAGTAATATTTCATTTAACCTATATAAAATAACATGATATAGACAAAACGTTCTTTTCATAAGAATAAATATAATTATCCTCAATCCTCATTAATAGAACACACCATACCTTTTTCCTACATGCTTTTAGAAAATCTGATGTTTAATTGTTTATTCTCTGGCTAGTCCGTGTGGAGCTAAGTACGTAATAAACAAAATGCTTACAAATATAAGCATATATAGTTATTAAAGGAGACAACAATTCTCATAAAGTACAGAAAATACTAGCATGTATATGAATATAAAAACATAAACTAATCCAATGTTCACCGTTAAGACATGCAGAGTGTGAATAATTTGATTGTTGGTATAGAGAAATTTCTGTTTCTACACACTTGTAATTTTTTAAATGTACACAAATAAAATATAGAGGAAATCAAAATTATAACTTAATGACTGATAATAATCTAACTGATCTGTGCTACTTCTAACTTCTGATCTGTGCCACTTCTAACTTTTATTTGCATTGTCGAAAGAAACACGACTTACACAATCATCATAGATTTACGTCTGATATCACTCGATTCATTTATAACTAAGATTTGTTTAATTCCCCACTGCTCATACTCATGTATATGCGCGAAATAAGGTGAAAAGTAAGTGTAAATCTATGATGGGTATGTGAATGTGAATGTGAATGTGAATGTGAATGTGAATGTGAATGTGAATGTGAATGCCTTTAATAATGAAAGTGAAAGTCCTAACTGTTATCAGTAAAATCGTTAATGCAGATATTATCGGTTAGTAAGTTTGATTTGAGTTATTAAAATCTAGTATTCTAGTGTGTGATGTATATGCGTCGCCTTACTGAAAAACTAAGAGAAAAATCCAATGAAGCGCAATTGGCAATACCAATAAAATGATGATATTTGTAATCTAAAACAATTAAAAAGATATTAAAATATTTTCAAAAATCAGAAAGCTAATGCCATTATTATTTGTGTCGGACAAAGTAGCTATAAGCCATGTGTGTGCAAGCCAATGAGAATGAGATGTGAATATATGTCTTACATCAACATTTATTTTTTGGAAATTTTTATTTAAACACACATGCATCCAAATTTTCGTCAAAAATCGTTGAATTTTAATTTTATGTTGCTCTGGAAATGTGAAACCACAATCGAATGTGAGTGAGTAACTTTATCATAATTTGTACATATATATTTGTTAGTGTAAGCTTATCATTATTAATTATTATTAATATTATAGTTTATAAACATATTGCTCATTAGATAATTTCAACAAAAGTTAATAAAATTATTCCATTAAAATAGGAATATAAGGAGATGTTGCTCAAATGAATTATGAATATAACCGGTCAATCAAGTGGTTGTCCACTGAAAAAAACAAAATCTTTCCACGTATAGCAAGGATTAAAAAAAAAGTTATCATTAAGAAAATGAATTATGAATGTAAATCTTGAAAATAGGGAAGTTTTCCTTGTTCGGAGCAAACGCAAACCCAAGAGATAATTGTGGAGAAAGAGGTATAGTGACACATAAGTTGACAAAAATCTAACTTTAGATAATCATAACTTTTTATCATTAAAATTATAACTATTTACATAATGAGCTATCAATGCAAGAGGAGGTCACATTCACTAAACATGACCAAAAGTTAGTCCAAATAAAAAGATTTGTAACACATGCTAATAGTGTTGGCTATGTAATATAATGCCCCGATAGGCCGATCATATGTAGTTATTAAGAAATGAGGACATGGTTGATTTCATTATCAACCATTAATTGACCACCATTGCCTATGATCAAAGCATACAATATATTATAAACCCGGCTTAATAGCATTTCTATAAATGTATTGGGTAATGTCACACCACCAACCCTTTAATCGTTATTTTTATAATATATACCTTCACCATTCATAAATTACAGTAAATGATATTAATGTGTCTAATCTCATAGCCATGTGATCACATAAGCAGGAAACAAAAAAATGGAATTTATGTCTACTTATATTTCATAGCATGTGTAATAGATTGTTAAGTAATACAATATCTGAATATGTATATATGTGTATATTCAAACAAATGAAGATAAACCCTAATGTAATAGTAGTATAGAAAGTGATTTACCTTTCTGTGCAAATGAGTTGAATAGCTTCAAATGATCTTTGAGTAGTTCACTTGTTCTTTGAGTAGTCAATTTCTTCAGGTGGTATATATGATCACTAGAGAGATGACAGAAAATGGTGGCATAGCCCAATGGCATACTCATGCCCATGAAATACAAATTCACATGTTTCCTACACCATTTCCAACATCCCCATCATCAATCACACTTATCTTCTACCATAATATAATTAACAATTATTTCATTGATCAATGCCATGGTATGTAGATATCTAAACATGTACACTTTGGTTCCTCATTCATCCTATAAAACTATGTGGTCAAGATCATGAGTGTTCATTACTAGATTCAGTAACTTTATTTTTTTGATGTTATCATGTTTCAATATTCAGATGTTTATCAAGTTGAAGAAAAAACTATACTAGGCGTGCCAGAACTAATCGAAATTTTGCAATAATATTGTGTATTGTATGACAAAAATGCATACACTGATAATCATATAGGCAATATATTCTAATCGACTTATGTTAAGTGTTTGTCAAGTGATCATCTTTTGAAAGTATTCAATATGATTGTTCGAAATATACGGTCTCATTGATACAACTGCAAAACATGGCAGGTGATAAAAAAAGGGTTAGATTGAAAAATAAAAATCAATAGAATTTTGGACTTGTCTGCTTGTCGTATATTGTTGTGTAAATGTAGTTTAGTGTTATGAATGTTGAAAATTTTCATTGTATCTCGGTTTCTGATGATAATTTTTAAAGATGGATAAAGCTTTTAACTTTCATATACACGTTCAAAGTATTGGTAAATATATTAGTTTCTAGTTTTACCCGATATTAACAAATAACACAATAATCATCATCTCATACTTATTAACATGTATGAATGATGCCATAACGGTATTAACATGTATTATAGATATCTTACATTTCCCAAGGAAAGATCTAATCTAACTAACCACTTATGACAAATCAAGTTTGCAACACAACCATTGTAACCGTTGTTCATGAAAAGGTCTATTAGACTATGAGGTATACATTTATGACATTTACCTTCATGTAGACACCACATCACTCACTTTACCGTTTTTTACTTTGTCTCACACAGAGGAAATGGTTTAACCCGGCTTAACACCCCTTAATTTAAATTAAAAACAAATCTTAAATTAATATGTGTCTGTGTAGATGATTTTAAAACCCATTAAAACCTTAACCCATCTTACATTTAACGTTGTTTAACTCATGAATTGAATGGTATTCCACTCATTAGCATTTGCCAAATCATCTTTAGCGTTTGTGCATTAAGGTATACCTCAGGGCCTTAGCACATATGCTTATGCAACTTATCCTTTCGTGTAATGTTTCAACCTTGAAACATTCATCCTAACCCGGGGGGAAGTGTTAACCTTTTTCGGCACCATTTAAACGCTTTGGTCACTGAACACTATGCCTCACCTCCTCTGGTCCAAGTCTATTACTTTTGCATAGCTAGCATTAGCATACTCTAGACATATTGTTGGCTTCAATGAATTGGTCTACCTCACAAAATCATTGATCAACGAGTCAACTAGTTCAATTCACAACAAGAATATATACGAATGAGTTTGTAGTATAATCATATTGTTCGAGGCAAAGAACTTTTAAATATTAAATAGATGTCTTAATAGTTTATAAAAGAAAAAGAAGTTTTGAAAAAATCATGTTCAAAATATATTTACCAAAATTCGTGAACCTGGTTACTCATTCCAATCAACGATGATTTAAATAATGCAAACCGAATCACATGATTCACAGCCAAGCCGGTCTAATTTTAACCACATTGATAAAAACTTTGCAAGGTCATTGAAGAGGTAGAATCCACACTTACCTAAAGACAAAAGAAACTTCCGTCGTCATCACGTACTTTTGTACTTGACGAGTATTAATGTTCCGCGGAGTAAGTGGATCCGCCATTGAAAGCTTCTATGGTCTTTAGGTGGGTGTGGTACCCTAACTCTTCAATCACCAACCCTATACATGTGCTCCCGCAAGTGTAGAAAAATGCAACATTTTATTTAACACTAATGTAATAAAAAAAATTGTTAAGTGTGTGTATAAATAAAATTCACTATAACTAACAGATTGATACTCTATGATAAAGATAAAAGTCTTTTAAACACTTAAAGTTCTTAAATTCGAGTCTTGGCTGGGTTAAATAAAATTTGCCAAGTATATTGCAGTTGAACATATTTAGCAAAAGTGATTTGTATAAATAAAGAGTGTTTGTAAACAATATTAAGTGGCAAATTCAAGACATCAAAAGAAACATATATTATTTATGTTTACTTCGTATATATGTAAGTTGGATGAAGGAAAACAATTCAAACGCGAGCCGTATTTTTGAATTTGAATCGATATTTAAGATTCTGATTAATATTTTTTCAAATTCAGCTTTAAAACATTTTTTTAATTAAAATAACCTAAATAACCAAGTAACATAGTTACAAGGGCATGTGTTATACCCAGGGGCGGACCCACATAGTGTGGATCGGGGTCCCGGGACACCAATGTTTTTTAAAAATTTATTAGAAGCGGTATATTAAATTTTTTGAGGACCCCATAAGATTTAATACTTGGAACCCATACTATTAATGTTGATGTGCTCTGGTGGAAAGTCCCTTGTTTTATCTTTGAAAGGTCATGGGTTCAAGGCTCAGTTTTTGGTTTTTTGTGTTAATTTTTAGTGTTAATCAATCATTTGATTGCTAATGTTGCAATGATAACTTTGGAAACATTCAAACACCTCTAAAATACATATCATTGTTTTCAACTTTATGCATGGTTTTCTTTAGAAACATTCAAACACTTTAAAATATCAGTTTTATTTTTCACTAGTTTAAGTTAATTGTTTTCAACACATGCTTATGAAAGGGTGGATCTAGGTTCTATCTCAAAAATGTTTAAGAAAGGGAAAACAAAGTGTTTATGTGTCAACCCGACTCATTTTGACCCGTTCAGGTAGTGATGATTGAAAAGAAAGTTTTATTATGATATTGTTTTTTATTATGTTCTTCTCCTCGACCCGACCTGAACAACGACCGACCCGAAAAATTTGAACACCGAAAATATGGGACCCCATTGGCAAAAAATCCTGGGTCCGCCACTGGTTATACCTAGTATGGTAAGAGAGAGCATTGCCTCTCAAGTGTCACAAATAAAATCACTCACCTATTTGTATCATTCCTTGTACCTAGTGAATGATAACAACTCTAATTTAAAAAAAAAATAAAAAATTAAGGTTATGCATGGTTTTTGGAAGCTCACGAACATGAGTGAGCTCACCGAATACTCACGCAAAAATGACGCAGTGTTCGAACGAGCTCACCTGACGCTTCCGTCTCCCGCTTAGCTAGCTAGTGATATATCTTTAACATAATGATGGCAAGTAATGAGTATAACATGTCCCAATTTAGTCTGACACGTACAATAGTTGATTGGATAAGTTATAATATAGAAAGGAAATATGATGGTAGTAGATATCTATCTGGATTTCATATCATCCTGGATATACATATATTTATGTTATACATGCACAAAAAAGGTGATGAAAACATGTGGAATGGGGCCATATCACGTGAACGGCACGTAGCTTGGCTCTTTTGCAGTTTTGAATGTGTTTCAATTATTAGTTTCGGATTAAATGTATAGATAAATAAGAGCATTCTCATTCCATCCGGTATCTTCAAACCAAAAATTACACTAAAACTCATTTTATTTTCTCTATTCATTTCAATTAAATAATATTTTTTATACCTTTTATCATTACATTTTTTCTTTCCTTCACTCATAACCACTTTCAAAATATATTAAAAAATTATAGAGGATGAACAGTAACTTTTCAAATATACAGAAAAATCACTACTTTTTCTAAAATATAAAAACTCTTCACTCACAACACCTTAAATCACTCTCTAAATTATAAAAACACCACTCGCATATTATAATGGGTTGGATGAGAATGCTCTAGAGCATTTTACAGGGTTGAATGGTAAGTGGGTAACCAACTAACCATGAAACTAGCTACTTTGTTATCATATATTTTTAGGAAAATTATAAATTAAAAAAACATTATATATGTAGTTGTAAGATATACGTACAGCTGATGTTATATTTTAATCTCATAGATATTATAGGTTTTGGTTCATATATAGTCTAGATATATGTTGAGTCATATACCAATCTCTTTCGTATTGAAATATATTGTTGGAACACATGAAAGTTAAATCGGGGAATTCGTTAAGAATTATAATAAAAACGAATATGTGGAATTTATTATGAAAACATGCCAAAATCAGGCTGACTTTCCTTATGTGAGGAACGCACCATCACAACGTTTCAGTTAATGGTTAACTATCGATACTTAGATCAGTGTTAATTAATCCTTTGCAGATTCCAATTGACAGCCATGTTATAGCTAATGTTTAGTTACGTACCACTGATCATCATTCATCAAACACAACTGATAAGTGATGACTAGTTAAATAACACCACTGACAATCGCTTGCCATTGATAGATCAAGTTTTTGTTGGCCATGTTTAATTACCACAAATGGTCAGTACTCAGTAAGAACTTTTCATCATAGCGACGTACTTGCATCAGAGACATTGCCTTTTGGACCCTACCGGCCAAACAATCGCTTCTTGGAACTCATGGTTGCTAGGCTTCGCCCCCTTGAACATCCGCATTCGAATGTACCCCACATTTCCAAAATTTCAAGAATGTATATTCTCATTTCTTCTTTGGTCTTACATAAATCTACGTTGATTATACAAAAATTATCATGATGACACTAACATCGCCTACATAGAGATGCTAAATAGTAAATATCATGCCTAAGGCAATATGTTACCATTTCACTCGTGTACTATACATCAGCAAATGCGAGAGTACAACTACTATGACATGAAAGTTGTATCATTTCATATTACGACATTCATAACTTAAAAACTACGAGTTATTAATGACAATAGTTTCATGGTTTGTTTTCATCTAGCTCTTGTTAAGCGTTGACAAGTGCAACGTACATATACGGAGAGAACAAAAGATGATGGGGGTAGCGGCCAAAGCGTACGTGTCCTCAAATTGCAGCGCCGCCATGATGACAACACGTACTCTGATCAATCCATCACATTTTCAATAGTGTGTGAAATATGCTGATATTCACATGTTCGTTCTACCACTCGTTTTCAAGAATTTTACTGGACTAGCTTGTCTCCTCATCACGCAAGACGTACCCGTCCCTCTTCCCAGTCTCTTCCAAACCGGCCACGATCGAATTTCTTCCTGTCAGCAGTGATGAAGATGACCCAACGTACACATTGAGTTACACCTCATTCTATCCCGAATCACATTGAGTTAAACCGAACTTGTCATTTGCAACCAAACCACACCAAACTAGTTTGAATAGTTATTGGATTGATGAACTATATACTTTTCTTTAACTGATAATACACAACAAATGATAAATAAATTAATAAATTAACAAATGGTTAAACCCAAAAAATTCAAACAAAAATGTAATAAATAAATTAATGAGCTGCTAACAACAAATTTAGGCACAAAGTTGTGTTTAAATTCATTATTTTATTTCGTATTTTTATACACAAACATTTCAATGCTAAAAAGTAAACAAAAAACGGACTCATAATTAAATCAAACCCATGCATAATACTGAAACTGAAAAAGCAAAACCGCTACCAGCAGGCATATATAAACTCCAACATGCTTGACAAGTGCGGGCCGGGTCAACCTGAAATTCATTTTGTCCAACAATTTTCAAAAAACATTTCGTTTCAAAAATCATTTGTTTCAATTTTTTTAAAAATTGATTACAATGTAAAAAGTTATTCACCAGTCTCAGCTATCAGATCATACAGGGTGATAAATTGAACAGCTCTTGAACAAATTTTATGAAACTTCATTTTTTAACAAAAAGGTATAGAAACTATATCATATATGTTGTCATAATTCTCCAAAACTTTTTTTACCCTTAACCAAAATATCAATGTCAAATGTTTTAGTTACCGACTTTGTCACGGTGTCAAAAACAGCACCGAACACCCTTTTCGTATCAAGTATTAACAACACAAAACTACTTGTCAACATTCACACCTCAGGTTTCTTTTCATTTCCATCGACAGACCCTTGACCACGAGAAGAACCGGAACCTTGACCAGGGTTAGTTGAGGGATCATATGGTTGTGAAGCCAAGTAATTAAGAGTAGTAACCACATGAAGAAACACTAAGTGACCCGGGGCAGATTATAGATAATCTGGGGGTTAAGTAATGTTTCCCACGAGGATGAGGTCTGGCAGAGAAGGTTGTTCTTCAGGGGACCTGCAAAACAGACACCGTAAGCTCGTCACTGAGAAGGGGTGGGGTTCCTCCTTGTGACCACCCTCCGGCGTGAGAATCAGACTAGATTGCTCTGAATATAAGTGTATATTAAGAGATTGCTAGATAAGATTGAGATATCAGATGATGTCCTTACCATTCCAAGGTGTTGGAGTATTTATAGCCGAAGGTAGGTTTCCTAGAAGGTACAGCCGGCTGAATAGTATTCCTGTTCCACCAACAGTGGACTACGCACAGGCCATGCTGGTTGGTGGATAGGCTACGGCCAACAGTAAAGGTCGGCTGTACACTGTTCCTTTACTGCCGGCTACGCACTGTTCCACCAACTGTAGGCTGCGCACGTCCCATCGTAAGGGTTGGTGAGTAGGCAGCGGCTAATAGTGACAAACAGTACTAGAGGGTGCTCCTCCTCGTATTGTTGTCGGTGAGCTGTCACCCTGTGATTGGTTCATGGGCTGCTCTGGTCAAATTGTCTGTTCCGCCCATACCTTAGTAGGTATAGTACAAAAGACCTTCCAGAAGCATACGGACTGGCTCATTTAGGCGGGAGTATTCCCGCCTTGCTCATTCCTTCATGTGACTACTAAAGTAGCTAATGCCTTGTGCGTGTAGCCTTGCTGTTAGTGCGGGTAGCCTTCCCTGATGGCTTGTATCCGCAGCTGCGGGAACAGGCGGGGTACTTCACCATTTGGAGGCTTTCCCCGCGGGTACAGCTGGCGTACTGCGCGTAAGGTTCTCTGAGCATGGTGGGTCCTGCTGGAGCAGTTGGTCATTGCGCAGACGTCCCTATTCAAGGTGAGTCTTGCGGGTCCAACTGGGCTCTGCTGGGACCTACCTCTTCAAGTCCCCCCAGTCCAATGTTCTTCTCATGAATTATTAATAAGTGAGGTGAACTTTTGGACTTAGCAAGGGGTTTTGAAAAGGGTTTAGTTTTTAGGTTTTCCGTGGTGATTCTTCCCGCGGTTTTCCTGATGTCACGCAGAAATTCCCGACTTTTCTGCTTGATCTTTGGGTGTGAAGCGGGTAGGTTTGTAACCTCCTCGCACGTCAGGAGCGTTGAGTCCCACTTGTGTGGATTCTCCATGGAGTTTTGGTAGTTTTCAACATATTGATCAATTATGCTAAAACCACCAATCCCATCATGGAGTTTCAAACAATATAGTTCTCGACGTTCCCGTCATGCGGGGATGATATTCCCGTTTCCGCAAGCATGGCCCAGAAGATCCTTCTTGGTTTGAATTCCCTGCAGAGTGCTAAGTATGTGAAGGGTTTTGCCTTGACACTGTACCCGCACTCGTCTTACGGTTACTTTACTTTCAAGGTATTCCTGGCGTCAATTCCCTGCGGGTGCTAAGTATGTGAAGGGTTTTGCCTTGACACTATACCCGCACCCGTCTTATGGTTACTTGGTTACCAAGGTAAGGGGTATTTTCCCGCCTACTTTTGAATCTTTTTTGAATTTTTTTGAAATTCGAAGAGTTGGTGAAATGATAAGAACAGTCCAAACCTCTGAAACGTCGTGCGACGGTTTCTTCTGACTGTGTCAGGACGTGCAGGAAGTTATGGTGACGTGACAGTACATGGTCATTCCAGACGCTTTTTCAGGCGCGTGGGCGCGATTTTTCGGGCGCGTGGCCGCGAAATTAATGGTACGCGTCCTTTCAACAGCTGTTGCCAGCTTGCTTTTTGCCACGTGTCATAGTTTCATTGCACATTCGATTTCTCCCTCCTCCGCATTAAATTCATCGCATTAATTGCGATTAGTATATAAAGGGGGAGAGGGTTCTTTGTAATTCACACTTTCACTTTCCTCTTCATCTTCAGAACGATTTCTGGTGAATACTCAACTTTTCAGTCGAGCCTTTTCTCGAAATCGTTTTCTTTTATCTGCAAGATGTCTCGTGATCTCGAATCTACAGCCGACGACAAGAGTACTGCTGGTGAGTGCCAGTGTGCTTTGCCTGTCGATCTGTACCAGTATGTGGTCAGGAAGTTCATGCTCGAGTCTCTCGAGCCTGAGTTTCCTGAACCCCATCAGACAGTGTACGATGCCCCCAGAGGCAAGATCGGGGTATATGCTGCATTCTTTGTTTATGGGAATCTTAGGTTCCCATTGACAAAGTTTGTTTACCGTGTCCTGGAGAGGCACGGTGTGCACCTGACCGAGGTGCACCCGATGGCAATTGCCAAGATTCTGCACTTCGAGTGGGTGTGCCGGATTCTGGGCATTGAGCCCTATGTTGACCGCCTGATGACCTTCTACACTTGGAGGTGCATCCAGGGGTGGTATATATTGATAACCCGGATTAAGGGTTTGAAGATCTGCGCAACCGAGCGCAGTCTTCGCTCGTGGAAGCGGGAGTTCTTCTACATATCCGCTCGCGCCATCCCCCTTGCCATGAAATTCAAGAACGGGCAAGCACTTCCCAGCCTTCACGCCTCCAACTACGAGGAGGCGGAATGGTTTTCGAAGATATCCCGAGTCCAATCTCCGGTTTACCGGTTTGCGGAGTCCGGGATGGTGATGCTGGGGATGAGCCGGGTGTGGAAGGAGGCGGATGCGCGAAAGATTCCGATCGTCCTCGAATACGGTTCGAACTCTGTTCCTTACGGTATGCTTTGTTTCTTTTTGTTGATTCTGAATTTCTTCTAACTTTTTTCCTGTTTATTTCAGAGGGGAACGACTTGCAGTCGCTCCTGAACCCGCGGGAGGCTGACGGTCCCGCTCGGATGGGTACTCGCGCTCTAGACGAGAACGAGTTGCCCATCCTAGAACAAACGGCGGATCGGTTCGTGGAGGTCTACCCGCTAGGCCATGAGATCCTGAGCGCCAGGCGGCCAGGTAAGGCGCTATTCAACCCTCGACCCCTCAATGTTGAAACCTCTGCTGGAATTCCTCTAATCGTATGTTCTGACGAGGAATCCGCAGATGGTCCTCCGTTGGTGCGGAAGAAGAAGGTTGCCGGCGGGAAGGGGAAGGAGAAGGTGGCCTCCACTGCCGATCCGGTGCCTCGGTCTGATTCGGAGACCGAGAGCGAAGAGGTGGCGGGGAATCCCGGTGGTGATAAGACCACCGCTCCGGAGGCTGCGATTGTCACCTCCGGAGAACCCAAGAAGACGACGGTGAGCGGCGCAAAGAGGCCGGCTCCATCGGGTTCGTCCCCGCCTCTCCGTACCTTTAGGCTCAAGAAAACCCGTAAGTACAAACTTCCTTTATCTTTTAACTTCATAGCTTAATATCATTAACACTTATCTTCTTTACGCAGGCGTGGATGTTGACGCATTCCAGGGTGGAGCGCAGAGGAGTACCTCTCCGCCAATGACGGTAGGCTTGGTCAGCCTACCTGAGGCGACGACCCAGGCGCCTGCGCCTGCTTCCGCTGGTTCAGTTGCTCACTCCTTTGAGCCGACTGTTCCAGCTGTGATGACGTCACCGCCGGCTGTGAGTGCTATTTTTACAGCATCTTTCACCTAGCCGGCAGTTACTATTGCTGCGGATACCGCAGCCGCGACCTCGGCGGCCGCGGCGGCCTTTACCATGCCTCCTCCGTCATCGGCTACGACGGCCGATCCTTCAGGTATGCATGGGGCGTATCACCAACCTCTGCCACCTTCCCATCTGCCTGACCTCTTGGATGGATTTCCCTTGGGTTCAGGTGATGGGTTCGGCGGCTATCGGCCTGTTATTGACCCTACAGGTGCGTAGGGTTCTTTTGGCCTATTTTATATTTTTCAATCATCTTTTCCTAACTGCTCTTTGTTTTTTGCAGTGTCGGATTCCAATGAAGTGTATGTTCCACGATGGAACATTCGCCGAGGAACAACCCTTCGCACCCCTGTGGATTGCGTGGAGTGGGCTCGTCACGCTGCTCCTAGTGGTGCGTTGGGGGAAGCCATGGCTAGCTACCAGGAGGGTAGGCTAAGCAATGAGCTTCGGGTTCTCCTGGCCCGGATGCAGCCGCGCGTCGAGCTGCTTTGTCGTGAAAACGACAAGTTAAAAGCAGCTCACCTTCAGGAAGTAGCTCAGGCGCGGGCTGTCCGGGAGGAGAATAGAAGGCTCTCCGCCGCGGCGGCGGAGAAGGAGAAGGCGTTCAAGGCCCTTGAAGTTGAGGTTCAGGCCCGTCTCGAGGCTCGCTCCAAGGCTGCCCAAGCTGTTAATGAACAGCTTCGGCTGGCTAAGGAGACTGCTAGGAACGCAACTGAAAGGGCCACCAAGGCTGAAGCTGTTGCTGAGCCTCTACGCCTGGAGAATGAAGACCTTAAAGCCAAATTAGAGGCTCTCCAGCAGGCTCATGATGCCTTGGCGATGGAGGACGCGAAGAAGCTCCAAGAAATCCTGGACCAGAGGGGGGTGCTTGACCATACCGAGCGTAAGCTAAAGGGCGTCGAAGAGGCTGCGGCTAAAGATGTGTTGCTTGCCAACCTCAACAAGAATGAAGCCGAACGCGCCCGTAACGAAGCTCAAGCTGCCCTCCAAGAAGCTCTGGTTGCCAAGGAATGGCTTCTTCGAGAAGCGTTGTCTCAGGTATGTTTAGCTTCATGTCTTCACGCTTTTCTTTGTAAATAGAAAAGGTTTTGACACTTGTATTTTTTCTTTGTAGGTTGTGCATCGGGTCTTCTCAGAGACGTCTTATGACGATGCTATGAGCGCAGCCCTCAACGCTTCTCATGAGGATGGGGAAAAGGCCGGCTTCCTGCTTGGTCTAGGGTTCGTTGAGAAAGGCATCCCGCCTTCCAACTTCCCTTTGTATGATGTGGATACTGAAGCTATTTACGACCAAGCAGTGAACCAGTATGCCGCCTTCCCGCATCCGGTGGTGGTGAAGGTGAACGAAGTCGCTGCTGCTGATGATGGGCTAGCTATTATTAAAGCTTACGTTGAACCACCACGCTCTACTGATGGAGCGGGTCCAAGTGGAAGTGGTCCTGAAGCTTGATTCTGAAGATCCCTTTCCACCATTAGCGTAGATTTTTGCTTTTGTATAGCTATCTTTGTAATATTTGAATTTTGATGAAATAAAGATTGTGTTAGTTCTTTGCCTTGTTTATTTTACGCATGTTTTGATCTAACTTAGCAATTTCTTTAGTACTTAGATAAGTTAACTTTTTAACGTGGTAAATTATAAGTTTGTTTCGCTTCCTCTTTCATGATTGTGCGGGTATGACCGTCACTTACACTTAGTAGGATGGCTTAACTTTACTTATATCTGACCTGCGTGGAAGTTTTCCTCATCTTTTCCTTTGAAATTTTCTAAGTGTTTCGAATAAGTTAACCTTTGAACGTGGTAGATCATAGGTTGAAGTTTTGCTTCCTTGTTCGTGATTGTGCGGGTAAGACCGTCACTTGCACTTACAAGGATGGCTAAACTTTACTTACATCTGACCTGCGTGTAGGTTTTCCTTATTTTTAGCGTTGTGTTTATGCGGGTTTTGCCGCCTTCCACACGTAACGACTTACTTCTTCCCCCATTTATGCGGTGAATACCGGCACATCAGTGTGGGAAGTTCATAAGTATAAAGGTAAGGCTATCAACACATTGTGAAAGGAGAATCATTTCCATTAGAAGTGGCTCTAGGCCTTTTCTTTACAAGTTTGGTATTGATCTACATATAACATTTGCGTAATTGAGCTCCATTCCATGTTCTTGGGATGGGAGTGCCATCGAGCCTTTCGAGCTGGTATGCGCCCTTTCCCAGGACTTCTTTGATAATGTATGTCCCTTCCCAGACCGGGGCCAGCTTTCCTGGGCGTTCTTGGTTCGAAGCCTCGTTGTTACGCAGTATGTAGTCTCCTACATTGAAGTTGCAGAGTTTTACCCGCGTGTTGTAGTACTTTTGCATTTGTCGCTTGTAGTTCTCTTCACGCACTGCGGCTAAGTCTCTGCGTTCCTCGGTTAGCATAAGGTCCAACCGTCTTTCCGCATCATTGTCTTCTGGCTGAATCAAGACCCTTGGTGAGGGTAAACCAATTTCGACCGGGACCATAGCTTCAGTGCCATAAGTGAGACTGAACGGGGTTTCTCCCGTACTGGCCTTCTTCAGCGTTCTGTTTGCCCAAAGGACGTGCGGAAGCTCGTCCACCCAGCCGGATCTGTGTTCCAAGAGTCTTTTCTTTATGCCTTCGACGATGCTCTTATTTGCTCTTTCCACCTCACCATTACCTTGCGGGTGTGCCACTGAGGTAAAGGTGTGGGTGATTTGAAGTTCTTTCAGCCACTGTTGTAGCTTCTTGTCAGCAAAGTTGGTGCCGTTATCGCTCACCAAATTCTGTGGAAGTCCAAAACGACAGATAATAAATTCCCAAATAAATTTTTTGATATGTTTCGCGGTTGTTTGGGCTAAGGGTTTTGCTTCTATCCACTTGGTGAAGTAGTCGATGGCTACCACTAGGAACTGAACATTTCCTGCTGCTGTAGGAAATGGGCCTGTCACATCGATGGCCCACTTCTGAAATGGCCATGAAGAGGTGACTGGAACAAGTTCATTCTTCGGGCGGTGCGTGTTGGGTGCGTAGAGCTAGCAAGACCTGCATTTTCTGATGTATGCCAACGCATCCGTATGCATCCCCGGCCAAAAGTATCCCGCGTTGTTTAGCTTAGCTACAACAGCGCGGGGACCTGCGTGTACTCCACAGATGCCTTCGTGTACTTCCCTTAGGAGGTAGTCAGCATCTTGGTTGTCCACGCATCTCAAGAGTGGGCCAAGAAAGTTACGTCTGTAAAGGATGTCATCAATGAGTTGATAATTCAGTGCTTTACAGCATAGTTTTCTTGCCTGTGCTTTTGACTCTGGTAGTGTGCCTGCCGCAAGGTATTTTATTATTGGTGTCATCCACGTTTCTGTGCCGGTTTGGATGACACAAATTTCCTTGTGCGGGACCGAAGGTGCCTCGAGGAGTTCAATGCGGATATCTTTTCCTAAGTGGGTGAAGGCTAATGATGCAAGCTTGCTTAACGCATCCGCAGATTTGTTTTCACTTCGCTTGACGTGTATGACTTTGCAGTCGTTGAAATCGCGCATAAGGGATTTTGCTTGTGCGAGGTACAGGGCCATTGTGTCGTTTACGGTCGTGTACGTCCCGTTGATTTGATTGGCTACTAACATGGAATCCACGTGGGCTTCCAAGTTTTTCACTCCCATCTTACGCGCAATTCTCAGCCCCGCCAAGAATGCCTCATACTCGGCTTCGTTATTCGTACTTGGAAAGTCCAGTCGAATAGCGTAAGTGTATTCTTGGCCTGCTGGGTTGGTTAGTTTCAGCCCTGCGCCTGAACCCTCGCTACTGGCTGCTCCATCAGTGTAGAGTCGCCAGACATCATTGATGTCTTGTGCTGGAGAGGGTTGAGCCTCTTCCTGGCACTCTTTTTCCCGCGATGCAGGTACTTCTGCAATAAAGTCGGCCAGAACCTGGCCTTTTATGGCTGGTCTTGGCTTATACTTTATCGCGTATTCCCCCAACTCAATTGCCCATTTGGCTAGGCGTCCCGATAACTCGGGTTTGCCTAGAACGTTTGCAAGTTTGAAGTTGGAGAGAATGGTGATTGGGTGACCCTGGAAATATCGTCTTAACCTGCGTGAAGCGTGTATAAGTGCTAAGACTAATTTTTCGAGGGTAGAGTACCGGGTTTCTACGTCTGTTAGGATACGGCTGACATAATAGATTGGCATCTGGATGCCTTTCGCTCTACTAGCAGGACTGCCCCGGTTGCTCTATCTGTTGCGGAAAGGTATAGGATTAACTCCTCTCCCGCTTTTGGTGCTGTCAGCGTTGGGAGTTCGATCAAGCGTGACCGAATCTCCTGAAAAGCTGCTTCCGCTTCTGGTGTCCAACGGAAGTGCGTTTTCTTTAAACAGTTTCTCAACGTTGACACGAAGGGAAACGACTTATCTGCGTGGTTTGCCAAAAAGCGATTAAGTGCCACTAGTTGTCCATTCAGTGTCTGAGCCTGTTTGATGGTAGTAGGTGATTTCATTTTGATAATGGCTTCGACCTTTTCAGGGTTCGCTCTGAAGCCATCTTTAGTGACGATGACCCCCAAGAACTTCCCTTCTTCCATTCCAAAGGCACACTTGCTCGGGTTGAGCTTCATGTTTATCTTCCTGAGCGTGTTGAAAGTCTCTTCGATGTTTTTCAACATCGCTTCTGGGTCAGGGCTTTTGATGACCAAGTCATCCATGTAGACTTCCAAGTTCCTCCCAATTTGGGCATGAAACGGGTTGTCCATCAGGCGTTGGTATGTGGACCCGGCACTCTTAAGTCCGAATGGCATCATTTGGTAACAAAATGTGCCATCGGGCGTCCGAAAAGCGGTTTTGTCCTGATCATCAATGGCCATGTGTATTTGATGGTACCCCTTATACGCGTCCAGGAAGCATTTAAGGCGGAACGGTGCTAACGAATCCACCTTAAGATCAATTTCGGGTAACGGATAACAATCTTTGGGGCTTGCTTTGTTCAAGTCCTTGAAATCTATGCACATGCGCCATTGTTTGTTATTCTTCGGTACCATAACGGGATTTGCAACTCAAGTTTGATATCTACTAACGCGTACGATGCCTGCGTCAAGGAGTTCCTTGACTTGGGTTCTACACGCGTTAGTTTGTTCTGGCCCCATTACTCTGCGCTTTTGTACGATCGGCGTAACAGCCGGATCGCATTTGAGCTTATGCTCTGCCTTACTTCGGGGTACAACAGTCATGTCAGCTGGTGTCCACGCGAAGATGTCAGCGTTTTTTTGTAATAAGCGCTTGAGTAAGGTGCGTGTGGGATCAACAATTGTCGGGCCAATGGTGACGGCCTGGTCAGGGTACTTGCCGTTGAAGGCCCATCTTTCTGGTTCGGTGATGGTTGGTTTAGCCATCTTTGGTTTGGGTTTAGATGAGACAGATGCGATGCATACCTGGGGAATGCCGGTGATCATCGCTACACCCTCAGCTGTTGGCCATCCCATCATGCTGTGGACTGAGGATACCACGGCGTTGAATCTTGCCATCCCGTCTCTCCCGAAGAGAATGTCGTATGTGTGGTGTGGCTTCCTCATCACGACAAAGTCCACATCTTCTGTGCGGGAGTGTTTCCCATCCGTAAGAGTGACGGGGAAAGATAGGATACCCAGGGGGGTGTTTGTGCTGCCATCAAACCCTTCCATTGAGGCGCAGATCGTTTCCAGGCGTTCCCTATCCTCGTCATCTAGCTTGTCGAAGAACTGCCTGTACATCACCGTTGACTAGGCGCCGTTGTCAGCAAGAGTGCGAGAAGTGATGTAGTGCCCCAGCTGGCTTTTGATGACGATAGGGCCTTCTTTGCTGGGTCCTCCTGGCACTCGCGGGAAGCGCACCTCAGCTTCCTTCCACGCACATGGTTCTGTCATTCGTCGTTTTCTTCCTCTGATCTTACCATGAACCATGTTGATGCTGATGTCAACGGGCTTTCGTCCGTTGCCTCGGTACCGGTTGTCGTTCCTTCCTCCCTTCTTGATTGATGCCATCAGGTGTGCCAGTCTTCCATCCTTGACGAATGCTTCAACAATATCCTTCAAGGATGTACACTCTTCCGTACTATGACATTTTGTCCCGTGGAAGTCACAGGATTTACTCTGATCCGCATTAGGTCGCTGCCGGATCATTGGAGCTTTTGGCCATGGTAGCTTTTCAGTGGCAAATATCTCCGTGACGCTTTTGGTGAGTGGCGTCCACCGGTGCTTTTGGCTTGAAGGGTGTGTGTGATTTCTTCCGCCAACAAGAGGGTGAGAGCTGGATGAGGTGTCAAAGTTTACCCTTGACTGCCAGATACCTAGCTTCCTCTTTTTGTTCTGCCGGGCGATCCGAACATTGTTCTCTCTTGTCCTCTGCGTGTAGAGGTGTGTACTCTGGGGAAGATCCCTTCCCAGTTGCTTTTCCGTCTCGGCAAAGCGCTTTGCCGCCGTCATGATGGCATCCCATGTTGATGGCATGCCATCCTTACCCGTCAATGTGCGGATAAGCTCTGGGTATTCGGCGCCTTGGATGAAAGCGGCGCGAACAAGATCTTCACTTATGTTGCCGAGACTTAGCTTTTTGGAGTTGAAGCGGGTGATGAAGTCTAGTAAAGATTCATCCTCCTCTCTAACGCAGTTGAGGATCGTCCACTGTTCTTCAGTATATTTCCTCTGCTGGCTGAAGTGCTGGCTGAACTTATTCTGAAAGTCCGCCCAATCATAAATGTGGTGGACCGGCAAACGATCGAACCATGCCCTGGCCGCTCCAACCAGAGTCATCTGGAACATATAACACCACGTGGGTTCCGTCCAGTTACTGACGGTTGCCCCCGCAATGAATCTGTTCAAGTGGTCGTCTGGGTCGGATAGACCATCATAAGTGCCAATGTTGGACATTTGTTTGGCACTTCTCGGGGCGATTGCTTCCGCAATGTCCCTAGCGAACTTTGACTTTCCTGCATTTGTAGCAGTTGGTATAAAGGTTTTGGAGAAGTCACGCGGGTTTCTCTCCGCATTTGTTGGTTTAAAAGCTTCCCCAAAATTCCTTTTCAGTTGGAAGTCCGTTTCCTTACGCTTCCCTTTCGCCTTATGGCGAGGGTTTGCGTCAGTATCGGATTCTTCCCTCTCGTCGTCTGAGTACTCGCACTCACTGTTCATATTGAGATGTTGGCGAGTACTGCCGAATTCGTCAGCCTGTTGAACTGAACGCAAGCGTTCGTCCAATTCAGCTTGGAACTCTCTCTGAAGTGCTTCGGCCCACGCCTTCACTTGATCTAGTGTTTGGCGAGGGACCCTCGTTCGTTTTTCCAACTGGGCATCAGTGAACCCCAGTGGAATATTTACTGCACTTGCCCCGGCTTGGGTAGTCGGGGTAGTGTTCGTAAGATTTGTATAACCGCCGGTGTTCCCCCCAGTTGCTGGGGTTGTGGTTACCGGGGTTTCTTGGTCGATTACTGGCCTTGGGACCGGAGTAACTTTAACCATTTCTTCAGAAATTTTGAAAAAACTAATAATTAGTTCCAGTTTTGGTCCCACGGATGGCGCCAATGAAGAAACACTAAGTGACCCGGGGCAGATTATAGATAATCTGGGGGTTAAGTAATGTTTCCCACGAGGATGAGGTCTGGCAGAGAAGGTTGTTCTTCAGGGGACCTGCAAAACAGACACCGTAAGCTCGTCACTGAGAAGGGGGGGTTCCTCCTTGTGACCACCCTCCGGCGTGAGAATCAGACTAGATTGCTCTGAATATAAGTGTATATTAAGAGATTGCTAGATAAGATTTAGATATCAGATGATGTCCTTACCATTCCAAGGTGTTGGAGTATTTATAGCCGAAGGTAGGTTTCCTAGAAGGTACAGCCGGCTGAATAGTATTCCTGTTCCACCAACAGTGGACTACGCACAGGCCATGCTGGTTGGTGGATAGGCTACGGCCAACAGTAAAGGTCGGCTGTACACTGTTCCTTTACTGCCGGCTACGCACTGTTCACCAACTGTAGGCTGCGCACGTCCCATCGTAAGGGTTGGTGAGTAGGCAGCGGCTAATAGTGACAAACAGTACTAGAGGGTGCTCCTCCTCGTATTGTTGTCGGTGAGCTGTCACCCTGTGATTGGTTCATGGGCTGCTCTGGTCAAATTGTCTGTTCCGCCCATACCTTAGTAGGTATAGTACGAAAGACCTTCCAGAAGCATACGGACTGGCTCATTTAGGCGGGAGTATTCCCGCCTTGCTCATTCCTTCATGTGACTACTGAAGTAGCTAATGCCTTGTGCGTGTAGCCTTGCTGTTAGTGCGGGTAGCCTTCCCTGATGGCTTGTATCCGCAGCTGCGGGAACAGGCGGGGTACTTCACCATTTGGAGGCTTTCCCCGCGGGTACAGCTGGCGTACTGCGCGTAAGGTTCTCTGAGCATGGTGGGTCCTGCTGGAGCAGTTGGTCATTGCGCAGACGTCCCTATTCAAGGTGAGTCTTGCGGGTCCAACTGGGCTCTGCTGGGACCTACCTCTTCACCACATCAGTAATTGGAGGTCTCATGCTTGCTTGCTCCAGAACACACATTGCAGCTACAACTATTCTTGATATAATCCTTGTTTCGGATATTCGCCTTTTAGAGCCGGGTCCACCATTTCCCCGAACTTCTTATCTTTAAATAACGATCGCGCCTATTAAAATAAGGTTAAATATTAGCTTCAGTAAACATTTTTTTAAAACGTTGTTAAAAAGTATACATAAAAATAAAAGCAACATATGAAAACAGTAAATGATGAAATTTGGTTGTTGTTATAAGACAAGAATTAATAGTTGATAAAAAACCACGCTCTTGACCTGTTTAACTACGCGGGTCAAATGGGTCAAACACCATGTTTTATGATTATGACCAAAAACATGATAAATATTGGAAATTATCTATATTATATTTTGACCGTGTTCGATATTCCTCCATTTAAATAAAAATGTTTTCTATCAATTTTCAAATTATTAAAAAAAACACGTTTTTTTATTCTAAAGAGTCAAACGTTGACTCTTATGTTAGTATTTCCTTCAAAATAACATCTTATAACGAAAAACATAACAAAATTATATATAAAAAACATACCCACGCAACAATAGTTCGATCTGACTGAGGTCTTGTCGCATCAAATGGTTTTCGGCCCGTAATCAGCTCCAATAACAAGACCCCAAAGCTATATACTGTATATCCGACTTATACGTGAGGTTACCCGTCATTGCATACTCAGGAGCACAATACCCGTAAGTCCCCATAACTCGAGTCGAAACATGTGTTTTGCCTCCAAGTGGGCCCATCCTTGCCAACCCGAAATCTGATAACTTTGTATGATAATCCTTGCCTAACAAAATATTTGAAGCTTTCAAATCTCGATATATAACAGTTGGCTTCATTTTGTCGTGGAGATACTCCAACCCACCCTCTTGCTGCACCAGCTGCAATATTAATCCTGGTGTTCCAGTCAAGCCATTTTTTGATGGCCCGAAAACCTGGCAAAAGGGTAAAATCTTCATTTTAAAAACTAAACAAAACTTTTAACAAGCACCCGTTTTAGAGACCACAAACGTTATCATGTTTCAAAATTAGTAAACATTTTTAAATTTGGATCCTAGAATAAACCATTTGTGTGTTTTACTCAATAAGAAAATAAGAACTAATATTAAAGAAGTATATATATTTTATTACTGTTCCAATCGAGCCGTTTTCTGTGGGCCCGATGAGTAGGCAAAAGGGTAAAATTGTCATTTTAAATTAATTGACAAAACTGTAACAGACATTCATTAGTGTTGCAATCGAGCCGTTTTCTGTGGGCCTGATGACCTAAGAAAAGGATAAAATTGTCATTTTAAATAAACTAACAAAACTGTTAACAGACATTCATTTTCTGTGACCCTGGTTAGCTGGCAAAAGGGTAAAGTTCTCAATTTAAAAAATTTATGAAATCATTCAACAATCGAGCCGTTTTCTGTGGGCCGATGACCTAGTAAAAAGGTAAAATTGTCATTTTAAAAAACTCAACAAAACTTATATCAGGGCATCCATTAGTGTTCCAACCGAGCCCGTTTTCAGGGGCCCGATGACCTAGCAAAAGGGTAAAATCATCCTTCTAAAAATTTAACAAAACAGAACTTTTAACAAGCTCACATTTAGAGACCATGATCCTTTACATGTTTCAAAATTAGTGACAAACATTTCTAATTCTGGATGCTAAAATAAACCATTTGTGTATTTTATTCGATAAGAATTAATATTAAACAAATAAATATATTTTAGAGGATTAATAAATACCGTGTAGATGATCCTCTAACGAGCCTAAAGCCATATACTCATACACCAGCAATCTATGTTATTTCTCAGCACAATAACCGATTAGTTTCACGAGATTTGGGTGATCCACCATGTTTAACGTCCTAACCTCCACGACGAATTCCCTAGTTCCTTGTGCTCCTTTAGGATCAAGCTGCTTAATAGCCACAATCTGTAATTAACAAAAATATAACACGTTAACATAACGTTACAAAAAAATTCAAAAATGTAACAAAGATTGATTTTCACTAGCCTGATCAGTATCTTCAAATCTTCCTCTATAAACTTTGCCGAATCCGCCTTCACCCAAAAGATATCTAGATCTGAAATTTCCAGTTGCGTTCACTAACTGTTCATATGTGAACGTTCGTGCTTGGTCGCACGCCTTTGTTCCTCTTGGAGTATATTCTTCTCATCAGACTCGTTTGAAGCCGATGCTTTATCGACAATTTGTTCATCAGACTGCTTTGAAACTGATGCTTGCTCATCGACTGGTGCTTTTCCTTTCTTCACTTCATTACCTTGTTCAACTTTTGTTGAATCTAAATCTTAAAAAAACAACAATAAATTTCTATCAAAATTACTTAAAAAAACACACCACTAAAGGTTAAAACTTTAATGATCTTATTAAAAAAAAGAGCATGCCAATTATTAAATGTTGTTCAAATAATCACTAAATTTAGTGAACTTACACATCAAAGCATCCCTTGTTATCCAAATTCGAATCATCCTACTCTTAACAATAAAAAATCAAGAACTTTATATTTTTAATAGTATAAGTAATTTTCAAGTGCAAACTGATCCTATTATAAAAAAAGAAAGACAGGATATTTATTCTTTTAATATTACAAGTAATTTTCAGGTGCAAACTGATTATAATTTTCTAAATTTTTTGAAGCATGAGTTCTTGATTCAGTTAGATATAATAACTGTTTTAAAGTTGTAATTGATGACAAAAGATTAGTCATTAATTGATTTAAGATCAAAAGGTACTAATACTAAACCTGTAATCATTTGATGAGGTCACTGGTGAATGGTGATGACAAATATGAACCACAAAAACCGATCCAAAACCGGAAAAACCGAACCCAAACCTACATTTTGATTTTATGTTTATGTGAAAATCTAACTTACAGTTTGGTTTTAGTTTTTCATGCAATAAAAACTGTAGAAAAAAAGAACACGGACTGACTTTATTTTCATTTTATTTTGAGTTATTTATAATAAATTATTAAAATATGTAAGTCAAATATTTTAACCCAAATGTATATATAATAAACAATTAGTTTTTAACTAACAAAAATAATTTAGGCCCAAATTCATTACATTCTGGGCCAATTTTTTAGGCCAAAATTTTCAAACTCAAATTGCAAAACCCAAACCTAAAACCCCAAACCGGGAAAACCGAACAGTTTTCAAAAAAAATCTTATACCAAAGTTTTATTTTCCGACTCTTTACTTTTTGCCCTAAATTTTCAATATCAAATTGACAAAACCGATAAAACTAAAACCGAACCCAAATAGAAAACTCGAAACCGAACGGTTATCAAAAATTCAAATAACCCAAAGTCGACCCAAACCGAAAACGCGGAATGATTTTCAAAATTCAAAGACGCGGAAGTTTCCGTTTTTGATTCAATTTCAGTCCAAAACCGACCCAAACCGAAAACCTGGAACCAAACAGTTTTAAAAATTCAAATACCGAATGTTGGGTTTTTTATTCCGTTTTAGCCCAAAACCAACCCAAACCGAAAGCCCGGAACCAAACGGTTTTCAAAAGTAAAAAACAGAATTTTCGGTTTTTCATTCGTTTTAACCCAAAAACGACCCAAACCGAACCACACAGTGCACACCCAAAACCCATAATCATCTAATGACATCACTGATGACTGATCACAACAAATACGAACTACAAACTTTCAACAAGAACCGATTCAAAATCAACAAGAACACTAACAGCATGCATGTTTCACATTATCAAAACAAACCCCAATCAAGAAACTAGAATGATCACAGAGCAATAATAATAATAATATGGAAATGAAGAAATGAAAGCCATTACACATACCAGCAGTTTCAGTGTCCGATTGATCATTTTGCTTGTTCTTGGATGTTTTTGAACCACCACCAATGCAACTGAAACAACCCACCATGTTTACTATTACTATTATTATTATTCTTGCACTTGTTGATTCAAATTGTTGCAGGTTTTAGAGCGAGAGAGAAAGTAGTTAATTGCAGGTTTTAGAGAGAGAAAGAAGGAGGGGAAATCAAAAAGGCGTTTATATATTTAGTTGGTTAGGTTTATGACCGAGAGTATCTAATGGGTCCTTTAAGTTTAGAATGTGTGGTGTGTTTGTTGCTTAGGTTTATGACCGAGAGTATGGTCCGGACGGCAAAGAAAACCGAACCTGATACGAATATTTAAAAACTGAAACACTTGGGACGGGTATAGGGTCGGCTAATCGGGTATGCGATTCGTTTTAAATTATCACGGTATTAGACGGGTATGAGATTTGGTGATATACGCATTTACCCGATCCGGATACTTGATAAACGTATATTCATTTACCCAGTTATATATATACCCGACAAGATTTTCTTTCTTTTGTATTTATTTTAACTTTCTAAGTAATATGGTATATAGTATAGATGATTGTATTCATAGTTCTTACAAACCGATTTATTTTAAGGGTGTATGATATATAATATATCCGATATATTTTAAGCAATCACGAGTTATTTGAACATACATGTATAATATAACCGATACCTAACATGTTTCGGGTTAGTATGGGACAAGTTTTTATAATTAAAAAGTAGGGTTTGGTTAACTGTTTGATATTGTGTAATGTCATTGTGAACTAACAAAGTTTATTTTACTTTACCTTTTAATGAACTTCATGAGGGTGGAGGATATGGAGTGGGAGATCAGTAGGTGAATCCACATCGACATATTTCATCGGAGCGAAAAATGTTATGAAGAGTAGGATAGCAATCGGGATGAAAGGGATCGGGAGAGTGGGAACACTATCCCCCTCTATCGGGACCATGGAGCAAAAGGTAGGGGTGCAAACGAGCCGAGCCACTAACGAGCTACTCGAGCTCAGATCGAGAAAGAGCTCTAAATGAGCATAGGCCGAGCCTTAAATAAAACTCGTTAAGTTGTCGAGCCTAAGCTCTAGCTTTGTATGGGAAGCCGTCGAGCCTTAACGAGTCTTGTATGTTTTTATGTTTTGCCTATTTGAACTTCTACGTATTAATTTCACACAACACAGCTGAGCTTTGGCTCGTTTGAGGTACTACACGAGCTTGAGCCACGCTTAGGCTCACTTAAAGGTTTTTCATAATATATAAAAGTAATTAAAGATGAATACAAATTAATTAATAAATATTAAACGAGTCAATATCGAGCAGAGCCCGAGCTTGTAAAAATGACTCACGAGTTAAGCTCGAGCACTAGCTTTCATAAGTCAAAACAAGCAGAGCTCGAGCCTAGTCGAGCTCGTGCTTGGCTCGGCTCGGCTCGGCTCGTTTACACCCATACGGATAGGTGTCGAGACGGAAAGGATCGGGAGAGCAGGAACGTTGCCTTCCTCAATTTTAACCAAGGAGCGGAAGGCCAGAACTATGAACCGTCTCCCAGATGGAACTACCTTGATCGGTGCGATAGCAATTGATCGGGATATTGTCATTGTATATTATTCATTAATAAAAAAAGTACACGACTTGGTGCCCTTGTATTTTCACGCAACATTACTTCTTCAAGCTAGTCGTATCTTACCATCTTCGTAAGAATTATAAAGGGAATGGAAGATCGACTTTACTAAAACAAGTTTATACTATGAAAATGTATATTACTTTTATATTTAATATTAATCATTTTATGCTGAGTGTGTTTTATAAACTATTTTGGCTTACATACATGTTCCTTATTAGTGTAAATTCGTAGTTTTAGGTTATTATCATATAAAATTTGAAATAAACTCTTCTGGATTAACGATCGTGTTTGTGTCAACCCCATAAGAACTATTGTCACATAACAATTTGACTCTTCGGGGCCAAATGAACATCATTCCGTATTAGAACGTGGGAATTAGATTTCTAATTCATTCATAGCTATATGCCTTGTACCGTATGCTAGGGGTGTTCACGGTTCGGTTCGAAACCACGAAACCGTCCAAACCAATCATCGGTTCGGTTTCACGGTTGGTTTTTTTTTCTTAACTTTTTGTTGGTCGGTTTTAAAATTTTCAAACCGTATCGAACGGTTTGGGTTACGGTTTGTACCGAAAACCAACCGTATAAAACTGGACTGGACCGTATGATTTAATTATGTTAAATTTTTAAATATTTTATGCTATATATGTATATATAAGTATATATCTAGACATAATCTAATTAAAATTTGTAGTGTACACAATATATAGTTATATATTACTAAATGCTAACAATCTTTTAACACTAACTACATAGAATGGGCTAAGCCCAAACCCCAAACGTAGAGGTTGTGTTCAAGAATCAAGACTTGTGTGATTTAGGCAGGTTGTGTTTAAAGTTTAAACACATGTATAAAGTTTTGCTGATTATTGAAAGTTTTGCTATAAACATATCATATTGTACGGTCCGTACTATGGACATCATTTATAAAACCCAAAAAGCCTAAACCGTGAAACCAACCCGGCACCAAACCGTTACTAACGGTTTGGTTCGGTTCGGTTTAAAAGATCTACGGTTTGGTTTTGGTTTACAAAAACCAAAAACCGTTACTAACAGTTTGGTTCACAGTTGACCTAAAAACCACGAAAACCGGACCGTGAACACCCCTATCGTATGTAAAACTTGTTGAACCCTATCTGAAAATCCATGTGGTCACTTTTCTCTAAGCTAAAAATGACTATTATACCCCCTATTTTAATGATACCTTCCTAGTCACTGCGTTTCCAAACAATTATAAAGCCGCCAGGAATATAGCATACTAAGCCGCGATGGACCATGTAATCTTACTTGCCGTCTCCCTAGATGAAAGCATACATGTAGAGCGGATATATATTGAAATCTTAAAACTTAATATGAATTTATTAAATCACTCGTCTGCTTCTTTCATTGTTGTAGCTAGAGTTAGGTGTCCTTGTCTACACCATGTGCACATGCTATGTAACCTCCTAATAAATTCAATACATTGAAATGTGAGTTGAAATCATATTATCATGTGGGGATTGTGAAATCGTTTGGGAGAAGTGCATTATCGTGTGGGGTTGTATAAATAAACAGTGTATTAAATCGGCTAGAAAAACAAGATTTATCTTTCCTTTTATTTTGTAGAAGCATAAGTAGGACGCTATAAAAGAACCGAATGAACACGAACAAGGTCTTGTTCTGGTTCGTTTTTTAGGAAATTGTGTGTTCATGAACACTTATGTCCGTGTTCGTTCATTAAGGAAATTAGCATGTTCATAAACGGTTCACAAACATAAACCAATACAAATAAAATCGGCGGAACCCAGAGATTGACATTGATATTCATCAATGTGAATAATGAGAAAGGAATGAGAACAAGGCATTTGCAATGTGAGAATATTATTTCCTATTTTATGTTAGAGGTAAAAATTAAAGAATATAAAATGTTTATATAATATAAATAAATGTACAAAACTTTCATGAACAACATATACAAACGTATATGAAAGAACTCTCATGAACATATTATTGGACATTCAAAATCACAATTGAACGAATGGGGCCTATTCGTGTTCGTTTGTTTAACTAATCCAACAAAATTTATTGTTCATGTTCGTTCGTTTATAACCCTAAGTATAAGACATGTTTATTGTTGGGTTTTTTAAATAAAAAAGATGGATTTAATAATCGGACGTGATGTCTTCTTATCAATATCTTGAATAACTTGATATGTATAACTTAAAGACCTCACACTCAACATTCACGCACGTTTTAAATTAACTGTCATATTAGGGGTTTTTTTTTCATAAAAACAAATTAATTATGCAGATATGTTTCCATTGTAACGCAAAACAAAATCATGAACATACTACTCTTCATGTAAAAAATATACCTTTAAATTTAAGCAAAGACTATAAGCTCTAGATATGCAATCATTATTCGACATCACTCTCAAAACGGGAGCACAAATCTTGAGCGATCTTAATTAAAATATTAGAATCTAGGAAGAATCTGAGGGACCGCACACGTGGTTTTGTTCATGGTTGTTGCTAGAGTAAAGTGTTTCTATTAGCACACGCTATATAACCGAAAAAAATCAAATAATGTTATGAGTTGTAAACACATATTAAAGAAGTACGTTGTCCTACTTATGCAATCCGATCTTTATGTATGTGGATGTGTGTTTAAATTGGATTCAGAGAAATAATACTTAGAGATACATGTGATACGAACACTAACATATATGATCACTACTCTTGTATTAATAAATATAAGAAATAGGTGATTGATCAATAGGTTTAAAATGAAGGGTTGTTTTGACTCATGAAATTTTACATTTAAATGGGCTAAAAAGCAGAGAATTAATATGATGCTGATACATCATCAATAAAAAAGGTGAGGAGCAACGTGAGAACGTCTCAACTCTCATCCCAGTTGTTTTATTCTTTGATCTAAATAGAGTATAGATAACAAAAATAAATTATTAAATCCCCAAATAATATTATTTTTTTTCTTAGGATGAAATAATATTATCATAGCTGTTCTATTATGCTTTTTTAATGTGAAACTAAATAGGTGGTTTTCAAAAACCATGTACCAGCCACAAGATTCACCAACCAACTAGATAAGAACAACTGATTGACACTTTAGAGAGTTATAAAATGAGGGGTGTTTTAGATGAAAAATAACCCAACCCATCTTCTTATAAATAAAAACCCTAATTCTACCTTGGTTCGTACAATATAATCATCAATGCATCTTCTTCTTCTTCTTCTACTCTAGCGCCGCATCTATCTGTAACCCTAGGAGGTCGTTTGCCAATGTTAGACGTAGGGTCATATTTGTTTTGTCTCATCTCTACCGCCGCATCAGATGACATGTCGATTGTTCATAGCAACAATAACAAACGGCTGTTTGATATAAATCAAAAGCCAGAAGAGGATGAATCCAACGATCAACGTACCAAAGGTATATATATATGTTAAAAAGTTGTGATTTTAATTAAATAACGTATGTTCAACGCCTGTATATATATTATATATTCTGATCGAGAATTGCATTATATATCTTGTACATTGCAGGGTTCGTCTTCTGGGTCTTCTTCATGATCCAAATCAGTTATGGATCTGGATCTCTGGAAGCTCCACACGCACCTTCCAGTGACCTCCACTGTAAGGACCGATGATCGAGCAAAGGTATACATGGTTGCATGCTAATTAAAAGGATGTGATTTTAAATACTATATATGTTAATTCAGGTTTTAACGTTTTAATATTTGATCGGTTTGAGCTATCTACGTACAGTTCGATTATAGCCCCATACCATGGTACTGAGGAACTAACTGAAGACCAAGCTGAATCAACAAGAAGCATTTAGCAACTAGCTAGGTTGGTTGCTAGTCGCGCTTTGAAGAAGTTGAAGAAGCTGAAGGAGGTATGGGCAGGGACTGAGGGAGGCAACTGGCGGCCCCGGCAGGCATAAGTTGCCGAGAATCATTCTTGCATGTTGCATACTTCATAATATCCAAATAGAGATGGAAGGGGAGAGAGTATCCAATGAGACAATGGCGTTAGCTGACCTCGACCACAACCCCGGACATTAATCTCTCACATGCTAAAGTGTAGGGTTAGATACGACAAAGCGTCAAAGTAAATGTTTAGTTAGTAGATGTTATTTTTGTAGAAAGGTGAACTTGTAAATAGCAATGGGTTGTAAACAAAAGAGTACAACGTCTCCGATGAGGAACCGCTGCACCACCACCGCTTCATCCACTCTCTCCACCACTCTTCTCGATTCCTAATTCGTCACCAAAGACAACGAACCAGCACACACACACAGGTCACCATCACCACCATCTCATTTTACCGGTTTGCTAGATCCGATTTTCCGGCGAACACCACAACACTCAAGTTTTTCATATTTGAAGCGAAACCTGCCCAAACAACTAGCAAGCTCAAGATTCAAGCAACCGTTTGATTTTACAATCGTTTGATTTTACAATCGTTTGAGTGTAGCGTGGTGGAGAAACCGGAGTCACCGGTAGGGTTAGGTAGAGGGAAATGGTGGAAGAGGAGAGGATGTGGAGGAGGTAGGATGCAAAATTAAAGTAAAGAAAGAGGAAAAGAGTAGGTTGGAGAAGATGACGGTGGTTTCCGGTAGTTTGAAGTGGCCGGAAACTCGCCGAAAAATTAAGCCACATAGTCTAGGTTGGAGAAGAAGACGTATTCTTATAATTATTAATTTCTTTATTTTTTTTTTTTTTGTTTTATTTTTTAGTTGTAAAGGATATTTAAGTATTTTAATAAGAGTAAAGAGGTAATTTAATATGAAAAGAGGAATTATGTAATTAGTTTTTTAGGGTTGAGGAAACATGTAACTAAAGAGCTAAGTAAAGGAATATGTGTAAAAATTCCTAATTTTTGTAGTGTAGCCCATTTGTACTTAATGGCCTTTCAGGGCTTTTAATTGAACTTTGTCTTTTTCAACATTTACATATAGTTGTTCGTAAATCCCAACATGAAACTAATGAAAATATATGTTTCAAATCTAAATTTTAAGGTCAAAGCATTCATGAGATTTATATCCCAAATTGTGAAGCTCATATCCTTCAAGTTCATGTGAAGGGTTCAATTATCCCATTATGATATGTGTGGGGTTCATTGACCCCTGTTATGAAGCTCAAAACTTTCTAATAAACATGTGTGGTTCGATGATCCAAACTGTAAAAGCTTTTAGCATTCAAATATGCATATAAGGTTCATTAGCGTAATTATGAAGCTCATATCCTACAAACATATGTGTAAGGTTCATTTACTCATTAGTAAAATTGTTATCCTTTAAATACGTTTATAACTCATCAATGAAGGTGACATGACATGTTACATGTGTTAGGTTCATTGATCCCATTAGTAAGGCTCGTAGCATTCAAGTACATGCGTTAGGTTTATTGATCCAAGAAGTGAAAGCTCAAGTACCCTTACTCATATGTTGGTTTTTTATATGTAGCTTCAATTGCTTCACATTAAATTTCATCTATTATATCCGTTTTAATTATTTTATATTTGTTTTACGTGTTTGATGTTAAAGATGTGTTAGAAGATGTCTTGCTACATTGTTTATTACTTCATATTGATCAATATAATTATTTATTTAGTTATTTATTTGAGAAAAGGTTAGAATTTTAAAATGAATCATGGATAGAATGGGCATAAAAGGTTTATAGGTACATATTTCATATATCCAATGTTTAAGAAGACATTCTCGTCCCATTACCACAAGGGTACATACTTACATAACTATATAACTTAAAGGTGTAGGCATGTGTTTTCTAAGAACTAACAACATACCGAGTGGGATTTTGGGGTTTTTTAATGGCAGGAAAACATGTTTACAAAGTACCAATAATTGATTGCCACGTCACTTAAATGACAAATGTCGGTTAATTCGTTGACTCTTCTACAAGAAATACTCCACGTAAGCTTATTTGTTGAGAATGACTTCACCTATACTACGTATAACTTATAATATAAAACAAATTTCCAACTTTTAGTTATTAAATAGTTCTTTTACCCGGCGCGTTGTGCAGGGCAGGTCAGATACGGGCTGGGTAGGTCGAATATGTTTATGTCACGCTGCAGTTGTGTATTACTGTGAGTTCAACATATAAAATATTAAAATATAAAAAACGACATTTGTTCGGTCGGTAAAACCCGAGTGTTGTCGGTATCAGGCGCTGCAACAATGAGCGGTAAACTCGGGAGTTGGTAAAATCTAAGTGTTCTCGGGCGTTGCGACGGTGAGTCGACGCGAATTCGGTCGATTTCGATTACGTTCGTTACGATACCAAAAGTAAACAAAAAGGCTAGTAAATCCGGGTGTCGATAAAAACCTTAAATTGTCCATCCTAAACATTTCATCGGTGAATTCAGACGATTAACCGTTTAATTATCAAATTTGAAAAAAAAAACATAAAAACAAAATAATGGACCACTTTGGTGCCGCCACTTGGCCCAATAAAGGCATAGCGACACCAAAGTTATAAATTATATATATGTATAATTATTATAATAAATTATTTAGTTTTTACTTTTTAATATGAGTTTATATACAAAAAAGTTAGTAGAAAGTTATGTTTTTTTAGACGTTGAAGAACTATATTATATAAACTTTTTGTTGTTTTAGATATAACTAAAAGAAATTATTGCCAAAAAGAATTGATTCACTTAAATTCTACACGGCATAATTTATGTTGAGTTATTCTACAAATACTAACAAAAATAAGAAACGTAAGAAGTTAAAACCAATGTTTTCATAACCGGATCGGACACTGAACCGATCGGGTTACCGGTTCACCGGTTCAACCGGTCGGACCGGCCATACTCAAAAATTATGAAAAAAAATGTTAAATGAAAAAATATATAAAAATTCCATAATAAACCGGTTGAACCGGTCTGGTTTTGCGGTCGGACCGGTGAACCGGTTTGGGCCGGCCGGTTTTTTTATTAGCGAGTGAACTATATTAAACCGGACCGGTCGGGTGACCAAATACAGAAGGGCGCTTCATCTATTAAAAGTTATAACAAAATCTCTATTAAAAAACAAAAATATACCCAAAATAATATTTCTTTGTGTTTTAAGAAAGACAGCATTCCAAAATTAGAAACAATTACTTACAATCCAAGGTCTTTTTGTTTCTTCATCTTCAAACTAGGTTATTGACCCGTATGCTACGAGGGTGGGAAAAAAATCATCAACTAAAAACATGCATAATTTAAAACGATAAAATCATTTTTCTTTTTAAATTTGTTTGTTGATTCAGGAACATGATATAATTGCAAGTTTTATTCTAAATGAAACATGATATTCAAATACATATACTTTAAATAATAACATTACATAGTAGAATATTTGCAAACATAATTCATAAACTACTAAGTATTGCCTTATAAACCATGTTGTTTTGCTTGTAAGTTTACCTTGATTATCTAAAATAAGCATTTTATGATCACCTCTGCTCTTCATTCTTAATAAAACTAGCTACATATAACCACGTGAAAAAGCAGGGTCTTTGAAGCAAGTACCAAGAAAGAACAAAGTGATAATGTCTTCAAACACAATGTAAGGGCACACCTCTTTATCATTAAACACCTTTTTGGCCCGAGACTTCAGCATACACCTAACAAATATCAAGAAGATTTATGTAGAAGTTTCCTCTTCTTGTCTGTTTATTAAGATTCAAACGGATAGTCCAGAAGTCGTAAAACTACATTTGAAATCACATGTCTATCTAATTATATTGAAAGTGTTGGTTCATCTACTTCGAGCTAACTATAGTAACTGCAAGTACATCGAGTGACTACGTAGCCATTAGTCTCTTTGTGATGTAGGTTAATGACTTTATCAAATCTTCGTTTAGTAACAAAGTTTGTTGGGAGTACATATTACCATAATCTGAATCGAGCTTCCTTTGCCAGCCTTGCACCTCCAAAATCATCAACCATTTTCACCCAACTTTAAAATTATGAAATTGCATAAAAATGGGGTGGGGCTGGGGGGATAGTAAAAAACCTAGACAACCAAAGTGGTGACCAAGACAGTGAATCCATTTCCATCTATAATGACCCGGTGATGTCTCTATTGCACTAACAATTGATGCGAATACCATAATCTGAATCGAGCTTCCTTTGCCAGCCCTGCACCACCAAAATTATCAACAATGTTCACCCAGCTTTGAAATTTTGAATTATTGCATAAAAATAAAAATGGGGGGGGGGGGGGGGTTAATAAAAATACCTAGAAAATGAAAGTGGTGACCATGACAGTGCATATATTTCCATCCACAATGACCCGATGTCGTCTCGCTTGCTCTAACAATTGATGCAAACTTCATAGCATCTGCAAGGTGAACAATCTGTCCTTCTGGTGTAGCCCCCAAATGTTAAATGATTCAATCACTTCCAATCACCAAAAAACTCCAAAATTAATAGCATTCACGATCTACTAAAACAAACAAAAAAGTGTGAAATTAATAACATACGTACCTTTTAGAAAGTATACCATGTTTAGTCTCACTAAAGACAACATTGCGACAATAAAATGTAAATAGTCTAGTAAAAGATTAAGAGCCTGTATGCACTTTTTGCTAGTGATTCCAGCCAAATGACCCGTTTCGTTAAGTCATAATAAAAGAAGATCGGTTTTTAGGTAAAGCACCGAGAACCAAAAGTATCGACATGTTTGGCCATTTTCTTCTTAGCTATACTTGTTTGAGGCCATTTCCTTCTTAGCTCTGTACTTGTTTGACCCACTGGGATTTGGAGATAAACGCAACCCAAAATATTTAGTTAATCTGGTCAAAATTGAGACCTTAAAAAAAAGATATAACCTAATACGAATATGAGACATGGTTTATCTGTTTTATTGATATAAATTGAAATTAGAAAGTTTAAAGTTCTAACATTTAAAGCACGGTATTTTAAGGGCATCTGGGTCCTTTAACAGAGCTATCTTTGGTTGCTACATAGACCTGCTTGTAAGACAATATGAATGTTTAATTATAACCTTTTCTTTTTGAATAAATTTTTAACATAGTAAAATGATCTTAAAAAATGAAGAACTTACAAATGTTAGGTGACCACAGATGATACATAGACGATAGTTAACAACATGATGGATGATAACAAAGTAGAGAGAGTGAATGATTTTAGTAACAATCATTATATACATGAACTGTAGATGGGTTAATATTGAAATTTTATAATCTTACAATTAATAAGGACTTTTATTTTAATTAAAAATTTGGAATATTAAACTTTCTAAACGTAAATTTTCATAAATGTAGTAGTAATGATGGAATGTTTGAACATAGTAAATAATTCACATATAACTCAATTTTGGAAGTTTTCAAATCTAATATTGTAAAGTTTAAATTTAAAATGTAAAGAATTTACATGAAAGTTTGACCATTAATCTAATCTAACTATACTATTAAAACAAGATGATTCCACATGTCACCATTATAGTGTGTTCATATTGGATTCCACATATTCAATTCCCTTAAATACATTTTCCACCTAATTAACATTCATTAAAGTGCTGTATAAAATCCTTTATCTATTATTTTTCTTTTAGTTATCATTAAAATTATATTAACTTATTCATATAATTGAAAAACTAATCTTTAACCTTTTACAATTCAATATAAAATTCTTTATTAATTTTATTTTATAATCATTCAAATCAATAACAAAATTGCGACTATCTAAATCAATACAATGGTTAAATCTTAGTCAATTATTAAATGAAGAAAATCATGGAAAAATCTTTTAATTTTTTGTATGTACATGCATTTCAATTTTAATACTTTTAAGTTGTAATTTGATTTAAATGAATATAACATAAATCTCACAAATAAAACTTATTATATGAAATAACTAAATTTATGTATTACAAATTATAATTTTATTTTTATTATAATTTCCACCCGTGTAAAACACGGGATCTAACATAGTTACTAATAAAGACGAGTTTAAATTAATTTAGAAAGTTGTAACACTTTAAATTAAAAAAACGTAAATCGATGTTATTATAATTGTAAGTTGTCATAATGTTATTAGTTATGGAATGCTTGACTAAATTGTTATTAACTTTTAATAATTAAATTTGGAAATGTGTATACTGTGAAGAGAAATAATATTTTTTGTTTATAATCATGGTAAATGAAATATATATACAGTAAAAACGGCATTAGTAATTTTACGTACTGAAATCTGATATGCGTGTTATCAAATATTTTGTGCCGCGCGTTTTGACTTCTGACTGTTTGCTATCAAATATTTGTTGCATAAGTAAAAGGCAGTTACCTAGATCATTTTTCTCGATATAAAATAAGCAATGTTAGAAAAAACATGAATTTTAAATGTATAAATTTAACCGGTTTTACTAAGCTATAGTAGTTTCAATATAAAATAAGCAATGTTAGAAAAAATATGAATTCTAAATGCATATCATAAATACTTTTTTGTAAAGAAAAAACTTAGCCAAATTTATTAGGAGCTTAAAGGTCATCCAATCTTAATATTAAATTTTGTTTTTCATTTATTAAATTAGAAGAAAATTCTAAGAATGCATTTTTATTTATGAAAATTACTAAGATAATCCAATAGGAATGTAGTAAAATGAATAGTTTTAACAGATATATAGATAAGTTTTTGATGGGTGAAGAAGCTCTCATGGCTTCCACACACGCGGTTTCAATGAATATCTTTGGAAAGTTGTTGCTTGAGTTGGAAGGAGAATTGGGGACTGATTGGGAGTAAATTGAAGTGTTTACTTCCGCCTTGGCAATGACAGATTAGGCTTCGGAAACAACGGCATTCGATTTCGACATTCTGGGTATTTGAATATTAGAAAATGGGAAGTTGGGGCGGGAGGAAGAATGGAAGGTTTATGGAAGGAAATGAGTGGAACCGGGAGGTGAAGGACGAGAATTTATAAGTAAAATTGAATGGAGGAATTAAGCATCTGTTTCTAGATTTTTGGATAGAATGAAAAAAGGCATTTGGTGGGGCCGAGTTCATTGTTTGGAGGATGTTGGATGGACGGAATTGAAAACGCATTTTATTCTGAATGAGCGTACTGGCTATATACAGGGAGGAATGGATTGGCTTTAGGGGAAATGCAATTAAATAATTTTAGTCTTGTAGATGATAAGATCTAACGTAAGCCTTTTATCCTTGTTTTATGGTTAATGGTTATGGTGTTTTTAATTACTTAATACTCCTTTTGATATTGTTTTGTATTGATATTGTACGTCTTTTATCCTTGAAGCCCCCGTCATAAATGAAAGTGGCACGCTTTAATGACACTCATTTATGACGCGTTTATGACATACATGTATGACATGCTTTCGTTACTCACATTTATGACAAGCATTTATGCATGTCATCGTATACTTTTTATAAAAAAATATTATATACACACACACACAAATATAGCATCAAAATTATATATATATATATTAGACATCGTAAGTCAAAATGTTACAAATATTCCGAAGTTAATTAACAAAAGTATTTGTTAATATTCAAAAGCATACACATATATCACTACCGGAAAATAATCTATGAGGTATAACTTGACCATCCCTCTTGAACAGCACCAATATCCGCATCCGTGTACTCGGTTTTGCCTTCCCCAACCTAAGAAAATTAAACAAACAAAACGCTTCAAAATTTGGTTGAGTTAAAACGATTTGGGTCAATATAAACATAATTAAACATCTAAAATATACTTAAATTGTTATTGACGAGTGTTTGAAGTCCTTAATGAAAGATCTCTATCATGAAGGTTAAGTTATAATAACCACACTCGGTACTAGGGGTGTGCAGATTTAGGGTCGGCCCGAAATTAACCGAAGAACCGACCCGATTTTACCCGAACCCGGACCGACCCTATAGTGCGCATGCTAGTTTCAGTCCTCAGCCCCAGCTCGAGAGTAATGTAGTCTCGGGTCGGGGTCGGGTATTAACCAGTGAAATCATGGAAAATACCCGAAGACTGATTTGCATCGACAAAAGACTTTTCCCTTTTTCTAGTATTTGAGATGAAAATAGATGAATGATATGAGGTTAACTACACTTTTTCGGCCGGCAACAAATACGGTGAGGGAGCGGCTCTGCTAAAACTATGCAAGGCAGTTAATAGTAGAAGATAACCTAATCTAGCATTGATACTTGGTGGGCCTTTAATTTAACCAAAGCCTAATAAGTCCAAGTCACAAATATTTTTTTTGAAGGCTGATATACATAATTAAACAACTCAAGTTAAAACAGTTTTAACAATTTATTTACTTTTTCTTTATTTATCTAACCAAATAGTTGATACAAAATGTTTACAGCAACCTTTATTTTTTTATTAAATAAGACAGAATTACAAATTTTGTCCTTTAAAAAAAGCCAAAATACGGTTCGTGTTCTTTTCTAAGTTTCCTTGCAGGCGGTGTACTTTAAACTTTTTTTTCCTACAAGTTTTGTCCTTTACGCTAACTGGGTTAGAAAAAGTCAGTTAAATCCCCTCACGTGAGACGCATGTGAGGGCATTTTGGTCTTTTTACCTACCCTGCAACAACTTCTTCTTCTTCCTCTTTCACCGGAAACCCACCACCACCACCACCAGCGATGGACTTCCGCCACCACGCCCCCGGCGGATCTCCTTCCTCCTCTTCCGCCACCACGCGCCGGAGGTTATGAATCTGAAGAAGGAACGAGATGATGATGATGTTCAGAAGCAGCAGCAGAAGGATATATTTATCCATGGCCAAATTCTGTCTTTATTCAAACAACCCAACCAATAAAGTGTGTCTGATCTATTAATACATTGGTCAAGCATCCATCCAATCCATCAGTTTCACAATTCCATCTCAATTCCACTTTTCCTTTCTGGGTTTTTTTCACAATTCCATCTCAATTCCACTTTTCCTTTCTGGGTTTTGTTCAAAATCATAATTATCATCTGGGTTTCATCAATTTCCCCAAATTGTTTCCAATTTCCAAAACCCCCAAATTTGATAATATTCAAAAAAGCTTCATCTTTATCACATCAATTGATGTTATAAAGATGAGAACCGATTTTGGGCGTTCAATTC